>NC_143578.1:233023701-233174207 GCF_048544385.1 Mastigoproctus giganteus | reverse complement strand
TTCTGATTTTGGCATATAAATGTTGCAAGTGTGGTAAGAAGAATATTATTATTATTATTTTAGGGTTGCCCGTAATTAACTACATTAACCCATATTTGTGTCTGTAAATTGCGTATGTTCTATGGTCGATTTGCCTGTTTTGCTTCACGAAAAAACCCCAGTTACTGGGGAGAAAAATCTTGCTATCTACGCCTGAGACCAACTAACTCAGCCACGGTGTGAATAAAGCCCATTAAAGTTCCTCGCGTCATCGACAGGATTCGAACCCAGGCCTTTTCCACCCGGTGTGGGGAGGACGGTGACGATACCACTGTGCTACCGCGCAGACAAGTGGTAAGAAGGATATCAAATTATTATTTTAGGGTTACCCATAATTAAATACATTAACCCGTATTTGTGTCTGTAAATTGCGTATGTTCTATGGTTGATTTGCCTGTTTTGCTGGACGAAAAAACCCCAGTTACTGGGGAGAAAAACCTTGCTATCTACGCCTGAGACCAACTAACTCAGCCACGGAGTGAAAAAAGCCCATTAAAGTTCCTCGCGTCATTGGTAAGAAGGATAAAAAAAAATTATTATTTTAGGGTTTCCCGTAATTAAATACATTAACCCGTATTCGTGTCTGTAAATTGCGTGTGTTCTCTGGTCGATTTGCCTGTTTTGCTGGACGAAAAAACCCCAGTTTCTGAGGGAAAAAACCTTGCTATCTACGCCTGAGACCGACTAACTCAGCCACGGAGTGAAAAAAGCCCACTAAAGTTCCTCCCGTCATCGACGGGATTCGAACCCAGGCCTTTTCCACCCGGTGTGGGGAGGACGGTGGCGGTACCACTGTGCTACCCACGCAGACCCGGTAAGAAGGATAGCCGGTGATCAATGACGACACCAAGGACGCAGGTCTGTGTCCCCAGGAGAGTCACATTCCGTCTATCTTGACCTGAGGGGGCCGCCGAAGATCCAGTTTAGTTTTAAAGATCATCATATTTGTCTTGTGGGGTTGATGTGCAGTTTGTTAGTCTTAGCCCAGTTGGTAAGGTTAGTTAGTACTAGGTTAGCAGTATCTTCCGAAGCAAGTCTTGAGTGTCCGGAAACAATAGTAAGGTCATCAGCAGATGCAATGACCTTGATGAATTCAAATGATCTGCTCAGCCAATCTTGTAAAACTGCGTTCCAGATCAGGGGTCCTAGACAGATGCTTGGGGGCACATCCGAAACACTGGTCTGGTGATGTGCCGATGCTTTGTTTTGACCTTAATTACCTTTCCGAAAAGTAGTTTCTGGTCATTTAGTAGAGTTGTGAGGAGCAGTTGGCTGATCGGAGATGTTCCAGTGCACTCTCCCACCACACTTTGTCAAATGCCCCCCTCAAATTCAACACAAACAGCAAGCTCATACTTCGATTTAGATGTTTCTAGATGAAGAAACAGGTCGAAGAGGGCATCTTCGCAGGAGTGACCAGGCGTGAAACCGTATTGTGCTGGGGAAATAAGATCCTCTGATTGGAATAAGTTGACAATCCTCAGGACCATGAGGCGTTCTAGGATTTTGCATAGGTTGGCCAAAAGTGCAATTGGCCTAAGGGATCTTGGCTCCATTGGTGGCTTGTTTGGTTTAGGTATAAGTCGAAGGAGCGCTTCCTTCCAGTACTTCGGAAATTTTTACTTCACGAGGCATTTGTTAAACAGGAGTAACAGTAGGTTGGGTTTTAATTTATAAAATCTTTGTATAAACATATACTTAATCAAGTCGGGGCCCGGATATTTCTTTGGATTAATTGTCATCATAGCTGTGTGAAGTTCTTGTGGGGTAAAAGGGTTAGTGCTGTTGGATGCTATAAAGTTAGCATTGTTTCTTCTGATTCTGGCATATCTGCTGATACATCATCTGATGGAAAGATGCTTATCTAGTATCTCGTTGACTGAGTCTTCCCAGTTGGTGGTTTCCCTCATAGCAGTGATAACCGATCCATAGATTTCTGGGACAAAGGTTTTGTCCCTCGTGATTTTGTACGGGAGGCCCCATGGGTTAGCATTACCCGAGTCTCTGAAAAATCCAGTCCAGGTTTCCCTTTTGCGAGCAGCAACAGTCCTAGTATATTCGTTCTTCTTTGTCAGGTATGCAGCATGAAGACGTTCGACATCAGGGGGAGGCCAGTCTCGATGGCGTTAGAATTCCCTCCTGGTACTGTGGGTGTCTTTCCTGAGTTTGTTTAGTTCAGCTGTCCACCAGGCACAGGGTCTTTGCACGATAGTCTTATACCAATTTTGTATTATGCGGCTGGTGCCTGGGGATACAGAATCGGTAACTCCCTTGTTCAAAAATATCTTACCCAAGCACAAAGATTCTTTCTTCTCGCTGTAAGGAGAGCTTGTCGAACTGTCTCTACAGCTGCTCTCCAGATCCTCAGTCATCGACTGCCAATCCAATATGAAGTAATGTTACACTATCTTTTATATTGTAGAAGAAAAAATGTTCCTGCGATTGTAAATGGTATAACATATAATACTGACTTGCAAAAGAAAATGTAGACATTAAAAGAATAAGAAATGAATGTTGTAGAGCGTAGCAAAATACCTGGTCTACCTCTACTTTGGGTAGGGAGACCTTTAAGTTTTTTCCCGGGGTTGTTGATTACGACAAGAAAATGGACTGGTTCAATCCTGGTTTATACGTTACGTTCTTATATACCGGTCATGGAAGTCTTAACTTTAAATTGTTCTCACTAGGATTAAGTAACACTCCCCTCCGTAGTTGTGGTGTTCAAGAGACTGTTGAGCACCTCGTATTTCATTGTCCCCTGTACGATGATTTAAGACTGGACTTTCAACTTCTCACAAATGTATTTGACTGCTCCGAACTGCCAAGATTGGTTAACTGTTCTGAATATCATACTGCCTTCTCCACATATGCAGAGATTTAAACGGAGGAAAAGAATTCTTGCTCCTGAGGTTCAGTAAAATGCTAGACTTTCATTGGATTACTCTTACCTGATGTATTGATCAGTCTGCTGGACTCCGAAGCCCATATTTAATTATGTATCATCATTGTATATCTTTTTATGTACCACCATTGTATATAGTCTTTTATATACCATCATTGTATAGTCTTTATGTATAATTAATCATTGTACTTTTTTATGTATAATTAATCATTGTACTTTTTATGTATAATTAATCATTATAAATTGTACACAATGTATAGATTACTTTCAGCGGCGAATAGGGGAAACTCTGGAGCCCGCCAAAAAATAATAAAATACTTTGACTTGACTTGACTTGAGTCTTTTCCTAGCAGACTTGTGCGCTGCTTTTGATAAAGAATTCTGAATCTTATGTCCTAGTTCAACTGCTGAGATGTGCTCCAGGCCCTGGATGTTCGAATCAGGGAAGTAATTCTGGATGGTGTCATCAAAAGCGGTCCAGTTAACTGTTTTCGTGGAGAACGTAACAAAGTCCGGGGTCCGGTTCATGGATGATGAGTCTTTCAAGTTCAGGCAGAGGTTGAAGAGGATCACTCTATGGTCACTGAGTGTCCAGTTTGGAATGACAGTCCATTTGCTGACTGCTGTCCTAAGATCCTTGGTCGAGACTGTAATGTCAATGTTGGACTGACCTGATGGGCTGCAGAAGGTTGTTAGCTGGCTGGGCTGATTGTGGATGGTAAGATTCCTAGACAGGATCAAGTCTTCCAGGAGAAGACATCGAGGTTCCGAAGCCGGGTTGTGTCAGAGTGGGGATTTTGCATTAACATCTGAGGTGATGACGATAGCTTTAGAGCCAAGAAGGTCCAATGCGTGCTCAATATAGTGGAGTGACTCTTCAATATCCATAGATGGTGGCCAGTATAGAGATATTAGATAGAATGAGTGTGAGTAGAACATTATCTGAATACAGGTTGCACATTTTGTGCATAATTCATGGATCACCAGTACATCAAGGTTTCTATTAAGCACCACAATACAGGATTTTGGGTCCTTTGTGGTAGATTGGATGACTTTTGCATATATGGAGTATCCCATAATCTTAGCACTGTTGGACATCGGAATTCTGGAGGCACAGGGCTCTTGGATTGAGATTATATCTATTGCGTGTTCTTCTGCTGCCCTTATAATTTCGTCAACAACTGCCCGAGACCAGTGACCGTTTATTTGCATTATTCTAAGTTTTGTAAAGGGATTCTTGTTCCTAGAGTTTGCTGAAGCTGAATATATTCGGAGTGGTTGTGGTGGCCTATCATCGTCTGACTTATTATTATTATTTTAATTTATTTTTTTATTAATTTATATTTATTTATTATTTATTATTTTCTTTTTATTTTTCTCTTCCATAACCTGGAGGGTTTTTTTCCCCTCTATTTTGTCTGTCCCTCTGGAATGGGCTCCCAAAGGAACCTGTCCCACCTGCTGGCAACATCAGGTAGGTCAGTCTCTTTCGAGACGGTACGTGTTTTTGTGGGACTGGCCCACCTTCCCGAAGTGTGGACGAGTACCCAGAATCATCTGTCCAGGTGACTGATGCTTCTGTGTAGCCAAGCGGCCTAGAAGCATCAGTCACCTGCACTACACACACGGGCCTTACCAACCCACCACTTTTCATTCCATCTGTCCCTCTCATCCCCCTATCTCATATATCAGATGATACCTCCTGCACACTTTTTCCCCTTACCGCAAATTCACTTCTTCAGGCTGTCACTCATTATTCTTTTAAATTTTTTTATTTAATTAATTTTTATTTTTGTACAGTTTTGTTCACATGAGATACGAACACGGAATTATGGGAAATTACCAGTGCCGCGTTTCAAATAACTCTATATCACTATGGTGATGTATCAATAAAGTGGAATTGAACTAGGTAGGTTTGAATATGATTATGTTTTATTTCCGTTCCTCAGAAATCCTGCGCTGCAAATTATAGTGTAATAAGCCGATTAAGTTTTGTTGAGTTGTTTGGCATGTCTTTCATGGTGGTTGACAGTTAGGGAATTATCGAACTGCAACTGTTTTTCTAAACTGATAGAAAAATTGGTTAACGGGCGCCAGCTCCACCCAGTGGGCGGAGTCAACTTCCGTCTAAACCAGCGTTTCCCAACCGGGGTCCACATGGACCCCCAGGGGTTCATATAAGCTTTGAGGGGTCCACAAGAAAAAAAAATTGTATTTCGGGAGTACATAATATGAGCTAAGGGGTTCATGATAAAATATTATAAATAAAATAATTTGTTAAATTAATAAAAATAATAATAATAAAATAAAATAATGTCATAGAAAGGTCCAGAAATTCGCAGTTAGAAGACTCCTATTTTCTGGAACCTTCTTTAGTTGACGCAAAAAAAAATTTCTTTCCATAGAAAATTCTAGAGGAAGAAAACATTTTAAACACCAACTAATCTAGAAAGAGTCAGTCAGTCAGAGGCAGTCATTTCATTCTATAGTGAGTAATCAGCATCATCGTGATGAAATCTATTGTTTGTGTTATTGAACGTTATTGTACTAGTGAACTATATTTCCATTAGTACCTACAAGCATTTCCAACATCAAATATTTGAGGTTAATAATATTATTATTGTTTTCAGATTACCCATGGCTCATGGGAAGAAGAAAACAAGACAATATTTGACTGAATATCTGTCGTATGGTTTCACTGAATCACCAGAGAATATCACAAAACCAATGTGTCTTATATGTATGACTGTGCTGTCTAATGATAGCATGAAGCCAAGTAAGCTTTGTCACCATTTGGAGACAAGGCACAGCGAAAAGAAAAATAAATCAGTGGAGTATTTCCGAAAACTACGAGACAATTTTCAAGGAAGAAACAAATTGGATCAGATTTTTAGTAAACAAGCAAGTAATAAAGATAGTGGTTTATTAGCATCATATGAAATCAGCAAAATAATAGCATAATCTGGAAAGCCACATAGCATTGGTGAAACTGGCATCTTGCTTTCGATATCAGTTTTAATTTCAACAATGTTAAACAAAAATGCACGTGAAATTATCGATAACCTTCCTTTGAGCAATAACAATATCCAGACACATTGATGAAATGTCTGAAGATGTACCAGGGGCTCACATCTGGTGAGTATGGGCTTGGCACACCCAGGATCCTCAGCTGGATATCATCATTCTTCTCTTTCTTGGTGATTCACTTGTACTCTCTCTCTCTCTCTCTGGGGGTAATTTTTTTTTTTTTTGGCTGGTGCAGTATAAACCTCAGGCTTCCTTGCACCATATGGCTAATAATAATAATAATGTAGAAAATCAACTTATTGCTCAATTACAAGTGAAACAGTTTGCAATGCAACTTGATGGGCAACTTTTATTGGCATATGTAAGATGTATGGATGATAATCAACTCAGAGAGGAAATGCTTTTTGCAAGATTCCTCAAAACAGATACTAAAGGTGAAACAATATTTAAGGAAGTCCAGTCTTATTTTAGAGAAAAAAATATTCCACTCGAAAATTTAATAGTTTATACTACTGATGGCGCTCCTTCCAAGGTCGGTAGGTACAGAGGGTTTATCACTTATTTAAAAAAATGCATCGCCAAAAGTATTTTGCATACATTGCGTGATTCACCGCCAACATCTGGTGGCGAAGAGATTGAGTGGACGTCTTCATGAAGCCTTAACTCTTGTAATAAAAGCTGTCAATCTCATTAAGGCTAATGCTCTTCAAGATCATCTCTTTCGCAAATTTTGTGATGAAAATGAAGAAGGATTTGACCGTCCTGTTGTTGTTATTTGGTTTTTAGGAGCATTAGCAACTAAGGCCATATTGCTCCGGGAATATGCGGTTGTCATTCCCTGACCTTTCCGTATCTTCCGTATTTGGTGGTGACGGGCTCGAACCCAGGTCTAATCAAGAAGCGTGTGCTATGCACTGCTGCTCCTTCCCACCTGGGACAGTCCTGCACTGCATATAGAGGTGCAATGGTTGTCTAAAGGCAATTGTCTTCGTCGTCCTTTGGGACAGTATTGTATCATTTCTAAACAAAAAGGAGATTGGAAAACAGACATATTTTACCTCTCAGATGAGTTTGAAAAACTGAATTCTCTTAATAAGCTGCAGCAAGGACATAATTGTGATTTAATATCTAGCAAAGAAGCCATTAATGCATTCGTAGGAAAACTCAAATTGTACAGTCCTAATATCTGACACCGTGTGTTTGACCAGTTTCCAAACCTTGCTTCAGTTAGCAGTGATTTAAAAGATGATGATTGCGTTGCGTATGTTGATCATTTAAAAAAATTTATGAAGACATGCAAGTTCGGTTCAAGGACCTACTAGAACTGAACATCCCAGATTGGGTGCTGATTCCATTTGAGGTAAATGTTGCTGATGTTGAAATTGATTTACAAGAGGAACTTGTTGAATTGTTGTATTTTGAATTTGTTGAAAAAAAGCCGTGAATTAGGGTTGAACTTGAAAGTGTCTGCAATTCTGCCCAGACACGATAGGAGGGAGTATATGATGAGAGCCTTGTCGATCAATTCGGCCCTGGAGGGATTGTGCAAGGCTCAAGGGGTAGAATTTTTTTCAGCCTGGACTATACTTGTTAACAGGAGAGATTGCTTCTACAGGGATGGGATACACTTAAATAGAAAGGGTGCAAGAATTTTTGCTGATGCTGTCGAGGCAGTGTTAGGTGGGTCGGAAAACTGCTAGTTGGGGGGGATACAAGGACTAATAGATTAACAGTAGCCAGTGGCAGAGGTGGAAGTGATTCTTGCACTGCTTCTATTGAAATGAGCAGAAGTCTGAAAAACAAGATGCAGGATATTTCAGAGACTGCTGGTAGTCATTGCGGTACAAGTAAACACATGGGTTGTGTTAGGGTAGCTAAGAATAGAAACAGGTGCATGTATACCTGCGTGTACACCAATGCTAGGAGTTTGGTAAATAAATTTGATGAATTTGAGGTATTGCTCAAAACATCAAAGGCAGATATTGTTGGGATATCAGAGACGTGGTGTCACACAGATATAAGTAATGCGGAACTGGAATTTGGGGAATACAATGTGTATAGAAAGGATAGACAGGACAGGAGGGGAGGAGGGGTTATGCTATTAATTAAGAAACACATAAAGTCCAAGGAAGTGAAGCCAGTCGACATCGATGGACAGGGCAGCGTCGAGTCAGTTTGGTGTGACATAAACATAGGGAAATCAAAATTGAGAGTAGGAGTGTGCTATAGGCCTAATGACTCTGATGAGTATAATAAGATATTGTACAGGGAAATAGAGTGGGCCAGTAAATCAGAGAGTCTTATAATGGGGGACTTTAATTTCCCAGATATTGACTGGAATTTGTGGGTTGGTCACTCGCACACTAGCAAGGCTTTTGTGGATTTATTGGATGATTGTTTTCTACATCAGCATGTTCGTGAGGCAACAAGAGGGAGCAATACTCTTGATCTGATTATCAGTAGTGATTCTTCATGCATTAAGAACCTGCAGATAAATGAACCACTAGGTGGCAGTGATCACAGTGTGTTGAAGTGGGATTTACTCAAGGAGGTAACTACCATCAGAGGTAAAGGGAATGGTTTTTGTTTTCGTAAAGGCGACTATGATGGTCTGAGACAGTATTTAAATTCTATACAGTGGGACCAACTGATGATGTTACCAACAGCAAACTCAAAATGGGAAGCATTCAAGGAACTAATCTTGGAGGCTACCAGGCTTTACATACCAACTAAGAAATATTGTTCAAGGTTTAGGCCTAAATGGTTGTCAGATGAACTAATGAGACATGTGGCAGAGAAGAAAAATGCATGGGATACATACAAATTAATGGGTGACATGGAAGCCTATGATAGATATAAGTTGGTCTGTAACCAAGTCACAAAGGAGATTAGGCAGGCAAAGGCAGACTATGAAAAATCCTTGGCAAAGGATGCAAAGAAAAACAGAAAAGAGTTCTTTACATACTTGAACTCGAAAAGGAAAGGGATGAATCAGATTGGTCCACTGGATATTGATGGTTCAAGAGTTAAGGATCCTGCTCAGGTGGCTAACAATCTAAATGAGTATTTTGCATCTACATTCACGCATGAGGAGTTATTCAGGAAGGAGAATGATGTAGGTAAAGTAAACATTGGCAGTGAGCTGGATGATTTTGTAATAACTGAGAGGAAAGTGGAGGAGAGATTGTTGAGGATAAACATAAAAAAGGCACCTGGGGTGGATGGGATCTATCCAGTTATATTAAAGGAGGCAGCAAAGGAAGTAAGCAAACCCTTAGCCATAATTATGAGAGCTTCCTTGGACTCAGGGGAGGTACCTATGGACTGGAGATGTGCAAATGTGACCCCAATTCACAAAGGAGGTTCAAAGGCTGACACAAGTAATTATAGACCTGTTAGTTTAACTTCTGTTCCAGGTAAATTAATGGAGGCACTGGTTAAAGAAGCACTGCAGGATCATCTAGACAAGAATTCAGTTATAGCTCAGACGCAGCATGGTTTTGTTAAGGGCAGGTCTTGCCTGACCAATTTGATTGGATACTATGATGTAGTCACAAAAGAACTGGATGCAGGGAATAACTTTGATATTATATATTTGGATCTTAGAAAGGCTTTTGATACTGTTGCACATGGAAGACTGCTGCACAAATTGGAGCAGTGTGGCATTGGAGGCAAATTGCTGCTATGGATAAGGGGATGGTTGAGTGGCAGAAGACAGAGAGTGGTAATCAATGGACACTGCTCAACGTGGACTAATGTTATTAGTGGAGTTCCTCAAGGTTCAGTGTTGGGTCCGTTGTTGTTTTCGGTGTTTATGAATGATATTGATGATGGGATATCAAGTTTAATGTCCAAGTTTGCAGATGATACAAAGGTTGGCAGGGTCGTTAAGGACAATACTGACGCTATGCTGCTGCAACAGGATCTGGAAAGGTTGAACAGATGGGCTGAGAGTTGGCAAATGAGGTTTAACATCGACAAATGTAAAGTGCTGCATATGGGAAACAGTAACCCCAGAGCAACGTATCAACTCTGCGGTACTACACTGACAGTGGTGGAGAATGAAAAGGACCTGGGGGTAATTGTGCAGGCAGATATGAAGTTCTCTGAGCAGTGCAGACGAGCTGCAAGAGTAGCTCATGGTGTCTTGTCAATGATATACAGGAATTTTTCTAGCAGGGATAAGGAGGTGATTATTCCCTTGTATAAGGCAATGGTAAGGCCACATCTTGAGTACTGTATACAGGTCTGGAGGCCTCATTTCAAGAAGGATGTAGAGCTGCTGGAACGGGTACAGAGAAGGGCAACAAGATTAGTAAATGGAACAAAGGGTTGCTCTTACGAAGAAAGGCTTAGGTTTTGCAAATTACAGAGTCTGGAGACTAGGCACCGGCGAGGTGATCTGATAGAGGTGTATAAGGCTTTGAATGGTTTGAGCATGCTCAATGCCAATGGGATTCTTCATCTTTCTCAGAATAATCACCTCAGAGAGCATAAATTCAAATTGAGGAAGGACGGATGTCGGATAGATGTGCGGAAATTTGCCTTTGGCCAGCGGGTGGTTGGTTGGTGGAACCGACTTCCATCACTTGTTGTTGAAGTTGATAGCCTAAACAAATTTAAAGCTCAACTGGACAGGTATTTCGAACGAACGGAGGGGTGAAATGGGAGTGGGTTTTTTTTTTTTTTTTTGGCTGATGCTGAATAAGCTTGCTTTCTTGCATCATATGCCTCTGCTAATGCTAATGCTAATGCTAATTGCGGTCTGATGAGACAGTCCGAAGTCTATTCAAAAAAGGAAAACAATGATGTATGGAAGAATAGTGACACTGCATGTAAATATCCGCTTTTATGGAAGAAAGCTAAAATGTATGTCATTGTTTTCCCATCATCTTATCTTGTGGAATCTGGCTTTAGTCGTGTAACACAGTTGTTAACAAAAAATCATAATCGACTTGATATAGTAAAAAGAGGTGATCTTCGTCTGACTCTCACAAAATTGGAGCCAGATATTAAAAATACTATCAAAACATCAGCCACAAGGATCTCATTAGTAGGGCCTATTTAATGGGATCCTATTTAATAGCCTTAGGAATAAATTTATATAAATTTATTTATATTTTTTTTAATTACATTCGTAATTAAAAAAAAAAAAAAAAAATCATACATATCTAAAATTTGATACAAATTATCCACACAGAATGCAAGTGTTGTGTACCTGTTTTCTTTGTTATAATAAATGTTGTTTTGTGTTACATCAGGTCTCATTCTCTCTGCCCATATTCTAGTACACCAGTAGAAACAAGTAAGAACCAGGAGTGGTTACTGCGGGAGATCAAGTTGACACCCTGTGATCATTCAATCTTTAATCACAACACGTATCCAATGCTGCAGTTCCAGAGGTTATAAAGCCCCTGAGGGCCGAGGGCACGGATTTTGTCCTAAGAGATTGAAAGTCAGAGCAACTAGACGGAAAAGGGTGTCGTCCTGAAGGAAGGAGTGGAAACAAGATGGCACCAGGAAGGCAAGCCCCAAACAAGATGGTGCTGTACAATAGGGATGCACCCACATGTGGGTCCCCAGTGTGGTATTTCTTATTCATTTACAGAAAGTGGTGCCTGTGTTATTAGTGGAGTCCCACAGAGTTCGGTATTGGGTCCACTGTTGTTTTGTATATTTATCAATGATATTGATGAAGGTGTATCAGGCTTAGTGTCAAAGTTTGCAGATGATACAAAGGTTGGCAGGGTTGTTAATGACAGTGTGCTACTGCAACAGGATCTAGAAAATTTGGGCAGATGGGCAAAGTGGCAACTGAAGTTTAACTTTGACAAATGCAAAGTACTGGATATGGGTAGAAGTAACCCCAGAGACACGTACCAACTGTGTGGTACTACACTTCAGATGGTAGAAAACAAAAAAGACCTGGGAGTAATTGTGCAGTCAGATATGAAGTTTTCTGAGCAATGCAGACAGGCTGCCATGGCAGGTCATGGGGTTTTGTCAATGCTATACAGGAATTTTGCTAGCAGGAAAAAGGAGGTGATTGTCCCTCTGTATAAGGCAATAGTCAGGCCATGCCTTGAGTACTGCGTACAGGTCTGGAGGCCTCATTTTAGGAAGGATGTAGATTTGCTTGAGCGTGTACAGAGAAGGGCAACAAGATTGGTGAGGGGAATGAAGGGATCCTCTTACCAAGAGAGGCTTAAGTTCTGCAAATTGCAGTGGCTGGAGACTAGGCACCTGCGAGATGATCTGATTGAGGTGTATAAGGCCTTGAATGGGTTGGGCACGCTGAATTCTGATGGGATTCTTCCACTTGGTCAGATTACAAACCTAAGGGGGCATAAACTCAAATTGAGGAAAGACAGATGTAGAATAGATGTGTGGAAATTTGCCTTTAGCCAGCGGGGGTGGTTAATTGCTGGAACAAACTTCCATCTGTCATTGTGGAAGTTGATAGGTTAAATAAATTTAAGGAGGAACTGAACAAACATTTAGAGGGAATTGTTTTGTAATTTTTTTTTGGCTGATGCCGCATACACTTGGTTTCATGCATCACATGCCACAACTACAACATATAAACACATCTTACCATGCTTAGCCTTAAAAAGACAGTACGGATTTAGCATATTTGTAATGTGGTTTAATGTTTCTTTTTTTTTTTTTTTTTTTTTTCATATCCCTATTTTCATAAGAATACTACTGCCTCCTTCAAGTTTCCTGTTCAAGAATGCAGCTGAAATCAATTGCAGGCATAAACTGTTATTTAACTTCATTTTCTTCTGACAATGAAGCTTCCAATTTCTTACTACAGTACTTTATTAAATTTTTTTTTTTATGTTACTGTACTGTTCTGCACTCCAATATTCATATTCAATATATAAACAATAAAATTTCCAATTCATTCTTTAATTCATCATATTTTATTTATGTAATATACAGATGTAAATACTGTATCTGCAACTCTGAAATTTTCTGAAGTTACCAGTAATAGAGTAATCCAGAGGTAATAAATACACTTAATATAGTAATCCAGATGTAATAAATACACTAACTGTTAGATATACATCACATCTATCGAGTGTGACCTTGCTTATACCACAGTAAGCATTAAAAACAGACATCTGCAGGTTCTCTCATAACCATGGAGCAATTGTAATTTCAGCATTAATTTTAAGTAGCAAAATTTTTTTGCCTTTTGAAGCTGGATCACATGCAGAAGATAAAATTAATGCTATACCACAAATAATTATTTTTTCACTGACATACCAGTTAAAATTATCTAAAAGTTTACTGTACCTCCATTATATTTTTTTCTGAGAAAATTGTCTCCAAGTACATTTTCAAGGTGATACCTGTTTGTGATACTGATGATTTAACCCGAACAAAATGGTAAATTTATTTTAATTATTTTTCAATAAAGTTAATTTTGCATGGATCTTTGGAGGTATTGTTTAAACATTTGGATTGTATCGGGATATCCAGTGGCACTTTGCTAGATAGCAGTCAATGACTGAAATACTATTTTTTTTTTTTTTTTTTTGGAATTCACAAGTGCTGTTGTTCCCTTACCTGGCCCAAAAACTGTATGGGACTTGATTGGCTTGAAGATGTAATATTTCGTATATGTGGAGCGTTTGGCGAGGCTTATTATATGAGTTGAATTTACGTGAGCACCAGAGTTAGACCAGGAACAGATGAACGACACCCTAAAATTTTTTATGTTTTTAGTTTTCTCAACAGAGCTCATATGATCAGAGATAGAGAAGATCACAATGGTGTTTCTCAAGTTGCGTAGTTACTTAGGATGACAATTTAACCGAGAACGCGTGGATAACCAAGTTTCTGAATTAGAAATAGAAGATGAAAACATAGAAGTTGCTAGATGAAGAACAAATGAACGACACCTTAAAATGTTTCATATTTTTAGTTTTTTCAACGGAGCTGTTGATGGTCAGGGATTGAAAAGATCACAACAGTATTTGTCAAGTTCAATACTTATTTAGAAGACATTTAACCGACAAATTGTGGATAACCAAGTTGCTGTAGAAATAGATGAAAATATTGATGTTTTAAAAGAAGAAGATAAAAATATAGACGTAAATGAAGCAGAACTAGCAGATGAGGCCAGAGAAGTGAACCAAATAAATATGGGTTATTTGGGCAGGATGAGCCTATATTACTTAAGATTGTGCAGAATAAATCTTAATGATCTACATCAAACATAAATTGCCATTTCTGCCACTGCAGAAAAGGGGCACATAAATTCCATTTAGAATTCAATTCATATAGAGTTTCTTAAAATTTAAAAATTATATCTAAAATTCTAGACATTGTATTAATATTTTTATATTTATATAAAATTTAAGACATAAAAAAAAAAAACGTATTAGTGGAATTCTTTACACAAATTTTCATTTTCGCCGTTATAACAGTGCACAGAAAGAAAGAGAGACTGAACACAACAAACCTAACACTTACAAATTATTACCAAATTATGATATAGAGTCACCATACCCATTTGTGTTTTTGTATCTGTAAATTGTGTGTATTCTGTGCTCAGTTTGTCTATTTTGCTGGACGAAAAACCCCCAGTTTCTAGGGGAAATGATATCAATTAATCAGTAAAATTTATTAAACTTGTTAAACTTCATTGCCAATTAAATTGTACTTTTTTAACTTAATACATAACTTGATACGGAAGTTATATAATGAAACTCGGAGATAACACTCGATTCTGAAAAAAATATATATAGATATATATAGTGTTATAACTGCAAGTGAAATTGAATCAGAAACATGATTCAGACCAGAGCAACAAAGCAAAAGGCTCAAGCTAATGGGAGTACTGTGGCTCAGGGGAGGACTAAGGGGGCAGTTGCCCTCTGAATCACAGCCTTTTAAAATGCACTGCTTGTTTGATGTTTGTGAGCAATCAGGTACGGGACATGATATTGCCAAGGGGAATGTCTTTGTGTGTGCGTCATGTAAGGAGTGAGGAAATCAGGCGACAACTCAGTGTTGTTATGGGCCTATATGAGAGCTTGAAGGACAGGGTGGATGCCCTCGAAGGATCTAAATTTAGGGGCCCATCAAGCTCTCAGCTGCCCACATCAACGCCAGAGCTTGCACTTGATCATCACGCAACACAGTGACAACCCCCAAGGCAGAATGCACTGGTCCCACAGGAACTAGTAGTTGTCGTTGGCTATTGTCAGGGAAACGGGGAACATAGTGTGTAAAAAGGGGAGGTGGAATAGGACCAGGGTATGTCTGCCAGGGGCAAAGGTTCATGACATTGTAGAGCAGTTATCTTTTAAGGGCACAAAAGGTGATATTGTTGTACACTTTGGCACTAATGATATTAAGAGTAGGAGACCGGCAGAATTACTTAACAATACAGGTCACTGTTGAAAAAAAGCCATGAATTTGGATTGAATTTGAAAGTGTCTGCAATTCTGCCCAGACATGATAGAGGGAGTATATGATGAGAGCCTTGTCGATCAATTCGGCCCTGGAGAGATTGTGCAAGGCTCAAGGGGTAGATTTTTTTTCAACCTGGTCTTGTTAACAGGAGAGACTCTTCTACAGAGATGGGATACACTTAAATAGAAAGGTGCAAGAATATTTGCTGATGCTATTGAGGCAGTGTTAGGTGGGTTGGAAAACTGCTAGCTTGGGGGGGGAGATACACGGACTAATAGATTAACAGTAGCACCTGGCAGAGATGAAAGTGATTCTTGTACTGCTTCTATTGGAATGAATAGCAGCCTGGAAAACAGCCACAAAAAACAACAATATTTTGTGAAATCCCCTGCAAACCAATAACCTTAAAATTACTGCATATGTTTCAACCATAATCCTGGTATTTTATAGCATGTAGAACATTAGACGTGCTTTCACGACTTTTTTACGTCCAACTAATGAAACACAGGAACTGAAATTCATAGTCATTATGAAGCAAAACTGCATTTAAACTTAATTTTGAGGCATCTATGAATAAATGCCATTCATCTGACTTATGCATGACACGTAGTTCTTTCAGAAGTCCAATAATGTCTTTTCAAAAACACATACTTTCCTCTGTAGCAAAATATTTCGAAAGCTTTTCATGTCTTTTTCGAAACACTGAAATTTTTGTTCCTGCTGTGAGTATATTCCATTGCTGTAACCTAGAATCTAACAGTTCAGCTTTTGGTAAATTTAAGTCTCGAACCAAATCATTCACTCATTTTGTTTTATTAAATGTACCTCACTACCTTAACTTACTGGCTGATAGTCGGCATCTTGTGAAGTGGAGGCATCTGGGGAATTCTTAACTTGAACTTTAGCATTAGCATCTTGAAATAACTGGGAGTAAAGTGGAGGAGAAACTGTTGAAGATAAACACAAGAAAGGCACCCGGGGTGGATGGGATCTATCCAGTTATATTAAAGGAGGCAGCAAAGGAAGTAAGCAAACCCTTAGCCATAATTATGAGAGCTTCCTTGGACTCAGGGGAGGTACCCATAGACTGGAAATGTGCAAATGTGACCCCAATTCACAAAGGAGGATCAAAGGCTGACACAAGTAATTATAGACCTGTGAGCTTAACTTCTGTTCCAGGAAAATTAATGGAGGCATTGGTTAAAGAAGCACTGCAGGATCATTTAGACAAGACTTCAGTTATAGCTCAGACACAGCATGGTTTTGTTAAGGGGAAGTCTTGCCTGACCAACTTGATTGGATACTATGATGCAGTCACAAAAGAACTGGATGCAGGGAATAACTTTGATATTATATACTTGGATCTTAGAAAGGCTTTTGATACTGTTGCACATGGAAGACTGCTACACAAATTGGAGCAGTGTGACATTGGAGGCAAATTGCTGCTATGGATAAAGGGGTGGTTGAGGGGAAGAAGACAGAGAGTGGTAATCAATGGACACTGCTCATCGTGGACTGATGTTATTAGTGGAGTCCCTCAGGGCTCAGTGTTGGGTCCATTATTGTTTTCTGTATTTATAAATGATATTGATGATGGCATATCGGGCTTAATGTCCAAGTTTGCAGACGATACAAAGGTTGGCAGGGTTGTCAAGGACACTACTGACACTATGCTGCTGCAACAGGATCTGGAAAGGTTGAGCAGATGGGCTGAGAGGTGGCAAATGAAGTTTAACATTGACAAATGTAAAGTACTACACATGGGAAACAGCAACCCCAGAGCAACGTATCAACTCTGTGGTACTACACTGACAGTGGTAGAGAATGAAAGGGACTTGGGGGTGGTTGTGCAGGCAGATATGAAGTTCTCTGAGCAGTGCAGACGGGCTGCAAGAGTAGCTTATGGAGTATTGTCAATGATATACAGGAATTTTTCCAGCAGGGATAAGGAGGTGATTATTCCATTGTATAAGGCGATGGTCAGGCCACACCTAGAGTACTGTATACAGGTCTGGAGGCCTCATTTCAAGAAGGATGTAGAGCTGCTGGAACGAGTACAGAGAAGGGCAACAAGATTAGTGAATGGAACAAAGGGGTGCTCTTACGAAGAAAGGCTTAAGTTTTGCAAATTACAGTGTCTGGAGACTAGGCACCAGCGAGGTGATCTGATAGAGGTGTATAAAGCCTTGAATGGTTTAAGCATGCTCAATGCTGATGGGATTCTTCCTCTAGCTCAGAAAAATCACCTGAGAGGGCATAAATTCAAATTGAGGAAAGACAGATGTAGGATAGACGTGCGGAAATTTGCCTTTAGCCAGCGGGTGGTTGGTTGGTGGAACAGACTTCCATCCCTTGTGTTGGAGGTTGATAGCCTAAATAAGTTTAAGGCTCAGCTGGACAGGTATTTTGAACGAACAGAGGGGTGAAGTGGAAGTGGTTTTTTTTTTTTTTTTTTTTTTTGGCTGATGCTGCATAAGCTTGCTTTCTTGCATCAAATGCCTCTACTAATGCTAATACTAATGCTAATTAAACGAGTTCAAAATGATTCAAGATGTTGTAGATACTGCTAAGCATAAAATCCACAAATTAGCACAAACACGTTGGTTATCCCGTGGCAATGTAATAAAAATTATTATCGAGCAGTGGGATGCGCTAGTTCTTTATTTTCAGTCTCAATCAAAAATTGGCAAAATCGATGGTGGAAGGAATATTTACAATACCGTGATCACCAAAGGAACTAATTATATGTTGTTGTTTTTAGGATATGTACTGGAGAAAATAAACTGCCTGAATATTGAATTTCAATCTGAGCATTTCAGATTGCACTTACTTCATTTAATGGTTTCAATTGAGTATAAAAATATTCTTAGTTTTTTCATAAAAGAAGTCATTGCTTCGTGCAAGCTGGTCGAAATTGATCGAAGCAATGCAATAAATCATAAGCCTCAGAATAAAATATATTTGGGAGGCCATTGTATGGCCTTATTAAATTCAACACCACTTGGTGACAGTGAAAGCAGATTTAAAAATGATTGTTTAAAATTTCTTGTTGAACTTTGTATGGAAATCAGAAAAAGATTTCCTCTAAATGACGATGGAATTATCGCCAGTCTCAATGTTCTTGACCCAGAAGTGATACATGATCGTGACAAATCGGCATCCTCAATTTTCCATGTAGCAATGCAGTTCCCTCACCTTGTTTCTGAATACAAAATAGATCTTCTTGATGAATGGAGATCATTTCGTTTAAATCAAGATTTAGATCTCTCTTACGAAACCATCCCTGAGTTTTGGTATCTGTTATGTAATGTAAAAGATGGCTTTAATAATTCTAAATATGAGATTTTATCTAACTTTATGACCAGTCTAACTATTTTACCTCACTCTTCGGCAAGCGTAGAAAGAATCTTCTCCCAAGTAAACCATATAAAAACAAAAGCCACAAACTCCCTTAAACCAGAAACTGTGAAAGATCGACTAATGGCAAAACAGGCGATAAATAGATCTAATCAAAATTGCTATACATGGAAACCTAAATCAGAATTGGTAAAAGAAGTCATACAAGGAACATGTCATAAAAGATACGAAGAATGTTTGAAAAAAATGAAAGAACAAAAAATAAATGTGGAGGGAACTGAATGGGATGAAAATTCTAATTACAATTAAATAAAAGATATTTATGCATGGTAAGTTTTATATTATTTGTGTTGCTATACTATATGATGAAAACTAGGTTTTTTTTGGGTTTATTTAAGTTTTTTTAAAATTTGTGAGTGGGAGCCCTGTTCCACACCCATAGACAAAATCAATGATCCAATGCACCACGGAATTGAAGGCCTACAAATTCAAAGCCCGATCCCAAAATATATAGAATCACCAACCCTAATCTTTGAACGAGAGAATACAACACGTCCGTATTTCAAAAACAATTTAAATACTTTGAAATAAATAAATAATGAATCCATACTTTTAATACTTTAAAAACTAATATTAAAACATAAAAAACATTAAGACTCCTCTGAAACATTAGGAAACTAACAAAAATGTAACAAAATTCTTTAGTTTCCTAATGTTTCAGAGGAGTCTTAATGTTTTTTATGTTTTAATATTAGTTTTTAAAGTATTAAAAGTATGGATTCATTATTTATTTAGTTTCAAAGTATTTAAATTGTCTTTGAAATACGGACGTATTGTATTCTCTTGCTCAAAGATTAGGATTGGTGATTCGATGTACTTTGGGGTTGGGCTTGGGGTTCGTGACCTCCAATTCTGTGGTGCATTGGACCATTGATTTTGTCTACGAGGGTGTGGAATACATGTAATTTATTTGTATAGTTATTCAACAACGGAGAGTATCAGCACTGAAGTGCTCTACAAGACATCATAGAGCTAATTCCTCCATTTCTAAACTAAGTGTAATTATTAAAAAAAAGCAAATTGTTAACCTAAGTGATTGTGCAATTTTGCATCTTTTAAAAATGTAAAATGATGTTTTGTAGCTGTAGTTTTATAGAAAATTTTACACACACACACACACACACACACACACACACACACACACACACACACACACACACACACACACACACACACACAGTATTGTAAATGTTTTGATGTCAACATATTAATCTACATAAAAAACAACAATAATAAGGGAAAATATGAAATATTTGTAATGATTTGTGCAGATTAAGTTGTATATTATTATTATTAGCCATGTGGTGCAAGGAAGCCTGAGGCTTATGCTGCACCAGCCAAAAAAGATTTGCATACCCTGAGAGAGAGAATCACCAAAAAAGAAGAATGATGATGATGATATCCAGCTCAGGACCCTGGGTGTGCCAAGCCCATACTCACCAGATGTGAGCCCCTGGGATTAATATATATTACTAAAACACTTCCTCAAAGGTAAACATCATATTCTATGATTTGCATGCGATGGGAGGTAAAGTGTTAAAATGTCTTCATTTTACTTTTTATTCGCCTCTCAGAAGCAGTCTCCTCTCCAAGCCACCCTGTATTTTTGCCACTACTTTATTTGGAGGATAACGACCCCTTCCTACAGAAGGCTATTTTTGTCTGCTCTAGCATGTGCCCCTTGATGCCGCGCTAAGGGAAGCAGCGATTGAGACGCTATCCCACCGTTACGAGTCCGGCTGGTTCACAGCGAGAGATCGTCACTCAATCGGATCGGACAAATTTCGTGGATGTAATAATTATGAAAACGGTGGGAAAGTATATGACTCTTGGCTGAGAAATGAGAGTAATGTCAGTTAAGGAACATGCTTTTGGGTGAAATCTGAACCTGGGGTAATTGTTGTCTGGAAATTCGTAGTAATGAACAGACTTTAGATCTAGTAACTACCGCTGGACAGTCTGGAAATGCCACCCCATGCAGATATGAAGTTTCCCTTGCTCCTCATAAATCCCATTTTTGGCTGTATCAGGTCTCCTAGATGACAGTCCCTGGCTTTTCTTGTTATTTGTTATTTGGTTTTTAGGAGCATTAGCAACTAAGGCCATATTGCTCCGGTGCGGTGGTCATTCCCTGACCTCTCCGTATGCTCCGTATTTGGTGGTGACGGGCTCGAACCCCGGTCTAATCAAGAAGCGTGTGCTATGCACTGCTGCTCCTTCCCACCTGGCTACGGAGGCGCTCCTGGCTTTTCTTCTTCCCGAAAGCTGACCTGTAAGCCAATACAAGTTCGGAGAACTCAAAAAGGGGGACATATATATATGGAGAGGGGAAAAGGAAAAAGAGTGGTTGATGTGTTGGTAGTCTTTGTTGTTGGAATGGTTGTTGCAGAGAAGGTTGTCGTCCAAGAAGAGATAGAACGGGTACGGAGAGAGATTGGCCGACGAGAAGTAGACGTCTGAAGAATAGATGCGATTGTGGTTATCCTGAATTGTCAACCCCGGAGCATAATAAAGAGTTTTCGGGTAAGTCCACCCTAATTTCCTAATAGTTTACCATATGAAACTGTTCGACAATAAGACTTACCCTTTTCTTACTGATGCCAC
Organism: Mastigoproctus giganteus; assembly: GCF_048544385.1. Classification (NCBI taxonomy): domain Eukaryota; kingdom Metazoa; phylum Arthropoda; class Arachnida; order Uropygi; family Thelyphonidae; genus Mastigoproctus; species Mastigoproctus giganteus. The sequence continues at coordinate 233,152,789 of NC_143578.1, read as the reverse complement.
TAGCGGACATCCTTCCTCATAGCTATACACTATGATAAGTGCATATTTTATGTATCATCAGCACGACCCACTATTGAGTGTATTACTATCAATAAACTTACATGTCAACTTTACACTGGTACCTAAATACTTGGACCTAAATACATCGTCAATTCCTGAGAGTATGAGCAATAGTTATCTACCAAAGGCCACGTGAAGAACACAGACAAATCTACAGATATATACCATTATCATGTTAGTCCATTGTTTAATCAGAAATAGAAGTATAGAGTTTATGTTTAATAAATCCTGTTTTGTTGATTCATCCTTGCCTCTTAGCCATTCTCTTGCCACACACTATCCACAGCACAAGTTATAATAAAAGAACCATATTCTGTGGCACTCTGAGGTCTAACTTCAGGGAGGGTTTCAGAGTAAAAATCACAATGCCTTCTTGATGTTGCGAACTTATTCTCCACGATGCTGAATAGGTCTTGAGAACACAAGATGTTTGTCCTAAAGTTAAACCACTAGTCGATCATATAAAACACAGGTGTTTTCTGGAACATCAATGTTAGTGCTTGAACTTGCCCAGAAACCTGATTGTACACATTGAATGATGAGTAATAGTATTCTCCCTTAGTAGAGCATTACCCAGCAAGCAAGCACCTGATAACAGAAAAACCTGTGGAACAAAAACATGGAATTTGTAGTTAATGAAGTGAGGATCTCTTTGAAACAAAATGTTTCTCTTGTCTGTTATTATTATCACAGTTGTAATAATGCTACAGCTGCTCTCAATGCCTGTAGAAGAGAATAAAGAGTGTAAAGTTCGGTTCATCTTTGAAGGCTTAGGTGCCAAAGTTTGAACAGACAGTGCATTATTAATAATAATAAAAAATAAAAAAAAAAGAGAGGGAGAAGGCTCTCTCTCAATATAGGTAGACATTATTGCTGAGATTAGCTGACTGTGAACAAATTATTTTCAACATTCATCCATCTCAGTGTGTTACAGGCTTTAATATCTATGAGATATAATCCTTATCTGGTTCTGTCTTGTATTCAGCAGAAGATTCACTTTCTCCATGAACATGAAATCTGCTTCTGCTGGATTCCCAGCCACATTGGGATTAGGGGAAATGATTTGGCTGACACCGCAGCCAAATCAGCAATTCCCAGTAATAATCGCTGCCTGTCAGTCCCCTATACAGACTACAGGCAAATAATACACATGAAGATACACTCCCACTGGCAGGATTCGTGGAATAGACAGACTGCAAATAAATTATATCATATAAAGCCTGTAATTGAACCGTGGCAGTCTAGTCTGCGCAGGAATCGTAAGGAGAAGTTGTTCTTGCCCGGACCCGCATAGGACATAGTCATTTGACTCATTTGTTTTTGATGAGGGCTGATGACCCTCCTATGTGTGAGTCCTGTGGCACAATTTTAACTATCAGACAATTTTAATTAATTGTCCAGATTTTAGTAATATCCGTTTTACCGATTTTAATCATCTGACTGAGCCGTATGCACTCAGTCAGATTTTATCCGACAATGACCATGTGTCTGCTATTTTTAGCTTTTTTAAATCAATAAAGGTTTTTACTTGTATTTAATATTTACTTGTTATTGTTATTTCTTTATTGATTTATCTTTTTTACATTTTATACCTTTGTTATTTTATACCTTGACATGGTGACCTAAGTAATTACGTCAGTGAAACAAAAATTTTTATATATCACCTGGTTGTGGCGCATTATAGCCTTAGTTGCTAATGCGCCAATAAAATCCAAGAACCAACCAACCAACCAACCAACATTCATCCATAGAAGAATGTAATGAAAGAGTGGTATTGAAATGTTTACAGATATCCAAGATGTGTACTCAAAATAATGGCTAAGTTCAGAACAGTTCAAGGGTCTTTGCCCTCTGATCCAGATGTCCCCTCAGAAATTCATGTGCCTATGTTGTCCATAGGATATTGAAGGGAGGGGGGAGGCAGCTGTCCCAAGACCAGACCTGTGTGTTAGGTGTGGGCATGTCTGGACAGAAAGAGGAACTGAAGTGGAATGATGATGCCTCTTAACTTATGAGGGGAACTTGTGATGCATCTTAACACTTCTGATTGCCCAGTTTGAACAATGGCTAGATAGTGCTTTTTGGTCTGACAAAGCTTACTTTTATTTTTGTGGTGCTTTTAATCCATATAACTATATGTGGATTGAAGAGGACCTACACTGGTGTTCAAAGAAAGTGCATCATTTAGGAATTTCACATTTCTAACCCTTTTTCACGATGGTATGTTACATTAGTGACCAGCATCACAAATAGAAATATAAACAAAAGATATTTATTAATAGTTAAGGCAAAGCTAAGTAATATTTGACAGATGCTCTCAAATATTCCAAAATGAGCATTTGCAACCTTTATACAACAGTTTTGTTAAACACAACAATTATGGCTGAAATGTTATCAGAAGCCCCCAATTTGCTTTAGTTTATCATTTTAAATGGAAAACAAAATGAAAAGTTCACCAGGTGCAAACTAATATTTAGTTGAACCGCCTCTGGCACTGATGACAGCAGCACACCGTCAAGGCATTGACAACATTAATTTCTGAAGATAATCAACTGATAGTTTGTGGTTCCAAACATGAATTATGGCTTCTTGAAGTTCACGAAGGGTCTTTGGTTTCTTTCTGGCAACTGTAGATTCCACACGATGCCAACATAGGATTCAGGTATGGGCTGTTTCCTGGCCAGCTAAGAGTTGTAATACACCATTCTTCCAACCAATTTTTCACCTGTAACAAATGTAAACACATTACTCAAAGCTCTAATGCAGAAACAAAGCTAAAGTAACTACAGAAGTGCCTACTTATACTTTTCGCCCAATGACAAGGAGCAGAGTCGTTCTGAAAGATGCAGTTACTTGAAATGTTTAAATAGTCTCTAATGGTTGGCAGCAATTTGCCTTCCAATATAGCCAGGTATCCATTGGCATTTATGGAACCTTTTATAAACTGCAAGTGACCTACTCCGCGATACGAAATGCACCCCAATATCATTTGGATGGTAAGGAATTTCACTGTAAACACCATACAGTCTGGATGGTATTCTTCACCACGTCTATGGCGAATTGTTTGTCTCCCATCAGAGCCATGCAGGTTGAATCCGAGAAAATAACTGGACTTTCACTGCTCAGGGCTCCATTTGATATGCTCCTTACACCAAATTAATCGGGCCTTTTTCATTTTTTGTGTGAGGAGGGGCTTCTTCTTAGGACTATAGGCTACAAGTCCATTTTTATTTTTTAAGAGGCATCTTCTGACTGTTACTGCACTTACTACCACTCTGTATGTTCTTCCCATTCTCTTTTCAGCTCAGACGAAGAAGCTTTATGGTTTTTAAGGCAGAAGCACTTTAAAATGCAGTCCTGTTTTGGCGTCGAGACTCGTTTATGTCTGGTTCCTTTTTTCCTATCAGCAGAACCAGTATTCTTGCATTTGGAAAGAAATCTACTCACTGTCGACTGATTACAAGACACTCTATAAAAAATATGACAGGAAGACCATCCTTCCTCACGTAAAGCAACAATCTTTCTTCGTGCCGTCAACTGCACATAACTCGCTATCCTGACACAAGCAAGGAATGACTGCAATTCTTACAGAGCGTGCCTATATAGCTGAAAGTAACAGCTGATGCAGTATTATGTCATCACCTACACGTGTCAATCTTATCTGCTGCAATCTGTAAGAAATATTGCCATATTATTATTATTAGACATATGGTGCAAGGAAGCCTGAGGCTTATGCTGCACCAGCCAAAAAAAATTCCAAAGTTACTGTGTGTGTGTGTGTGTGTGTGTGTGTGTGTGTGTGTGTGTGTGTGTGTGTGTGTGTGTGAGTGAGAGAGAGAGAGAGAGAGAGAGAGAGAGAGAGAGTGAGAGAAGTAGAAAGGAATCACCAAGAAAGAGAAGAATGATGATATCCAGATCAGGACCCTGGGTGTGCCAAGCCCACACTCACCAGATGTGAGCCGCTGGAGTTTGTACTTATGTTATTCAGACGACAATTACAATTTTAAGAGGTGATGCACTTTCTTTGAATACCAGTGTACATATGCAGTAACTGGAAAACCAATACATGATGAGGAGGTAATAGCATGGTGCAGTTTCACATTAACTTTCATAATTGGGCCCTTTTTTTTGGTGAATTATTAATAGACACTTTGTTACTGTATACATTTCTTTCATTCACTTACCACCAAATGGTAACAGGGTCAATATACACATATTTCCAGGCAACCAAAACCACAGTGATCTCCAAAGATTGACCAAATTACAACAACCAGAGCAAGGACAGGAGGTTAAAATGCAAAGTTTATCCACCCCAAATTTCATGATCAGTTTTGTTAAACTGTACCAGGATTATAATATTGCCATCAATGAGAATAGGAAACTCCTCAGGCCCAGTACAAAACAGCTATTCGGCCATTAAAATTCCAGCTTGTAGAATATCTGATCAGCATAAAAATCCAGCTGAATCACTAGCTGGATCTTTATTTTGCTCAAATGTTCAGAATAAGATGTCAATGCCAGGCACAGTGAAGAACCAATACATCAGCAGTTTATTGTAGTGAAGCAATCATAATGCTTTAGGACTGTTTGTGGCATTTTCTCAAGACTGTGACATTGAAACGTTGGTTATACAAATTATGGCTTGCATGTCACTCTGCAGTTAGTTTTCTATTTGTGTGTGTGAGTGTGTACTGTCTGCTATTTACTTTTTTGAAAGATTCTGTAATCAGTTTTGCTAAACTATCAGAATTATAACTTGCCATCAGCAGATGCTAATTTTTAGTTTTGTTTAAGGTTTTCTTTCAGCTGTTAATTATTAGTTTAGTTGGGGAGTTAAAACATGTTAAATCTATATGGCATGCATTTCTTTATTTCAAAACAGAGAAACATAATATGAGAAAATATTAGCATTAGCATTAGCTGAGGCATATGATGCAAGAAAGCAAGCTTATACAGCATCAGCCAAAAAAAAAAAAAAAGTCCTTCCCATTTCACCCATCTGGTCACTCCAAATGTTTGTCTAGTTCAGCCTTAAATTTATTTAAGCTATCAACTTCCACAACAACAGATGGAAGTCTGTTCCAGCAATCAACTACCTGCTGGCTAAAGGCAAACTTCTGCACATCTATTCTACAACTGTCTTTCCTCAATTTGAATCTATGCCCCCCCTCACAGGTTATTAATCTGAGCAAGTGGACCCATCAGCATCGAGCCTGCTCAAACCATTCTAGGACTTATACACCTCGATCAGATCACCTTAAAACTTAAGCCTTTCGTCGTAAGCTCACCCCGTTGTTTCTCTCACCAATCTTGTTGCCCTTTTCTGTACTCATTCTAGCAACTCTACATCCTTCCTAAAATGAGGCCTCCAGACCTGTACATAGTACTCAAGGTGTGGCCTGACTATTGCCGTATACAAAGGGATAATCACCCTGTCTCTGCTGGCAAAATTCCTATATATCATTGACAAAACTCAATGAGCTACTCTGCACTGCTCAAAGAACTTCATATCAGACTGCACAATTACTCCCAGGTCGTTTTCATTCTCCACCTTCCTCAGTGTAGTACCACACAGTTGGTACATTTCTCTTGGATTACTACTACCCATTTGCAATACTTTGCATTTCTCAATGTTAAACCTCAGTTGCCACTTCTCAGCCCATCTACCTAACTTTTCTAGATCCTGTTGCAGTAGCATACTGTCTTTACTGTCATTAACAACCCTGCCAACCTTTGTACCATCCGCAAACTTGGACATTAACCCTGATATACCTTCATCGATATCACTGATAAATACACAAAACAAAAATGGGCCCGGCACCAAACCCTGGGGAACTCCACTAATAACATTAGTACATGTGGAGCAGTGTTTGTTTATTACCACTATCTGCCATCTCCAACTCAACCATCCCTATATAACAACTTGCCCAAAATTGAGAGTAGGAGTGTGCTATAGGCCTAATGACTCTGATGAGTATAATAAGAAAGCATACAGGGTAATAGAGTGGGCCAGTAAATCACAGAGTCTTATAATTAGGGATTTTAATTTCCCAGATATTGACTGGAATTTGTGGGTTGGCCACTCACACACTAGCAAGGCTTTTGTGGATTTATTGGATGACTGTTTTCTACATCAGCATGTTCGGGAGGCAACTAGAGGGAGTAATACCCTTGATCTGATTATCAGTAGTGATTCTTCATGCATTAAGAATCTGCAGATAGGGAACCACTAGGTGGCAGTGATCACAGTGTGCTGAAGTGGGATTTACTCAAAGAGGTAACTACCATCAGAGGTAAAGGGAAGGGTTTTTGCTTTCGTAAAGGTGACTACGATGGTCTGAGACAGTATTTAAATTCTATATGGTGGGACCAACTGATGATGTTACCAACAGCAAATTCAAAATGGGAAGCACTCAAAGAATTTATCTTGGAAACTACTAGGCTTTACATATCAACTAAGAAATATTGTTCAAGGTTTAGGCCTAAATGGATGTCAGATGAACTAATGAGATATATGGCAGAGACGAAAAATGCATGGGATACATATAAATTAATGGGTGACATGGAAACCTATAATAGATATAAGCCGGTCTGTAACCAAATCACAAAGGAGATTAGGCAGGCAAAGGCAGATTATGAGAAATCCTGGGCAAAGGATGCAAAGAAAAACAGAAAAGAGTTCTTTACCTATGTAAACTCTAGAAGGAAAGGGACGAATCAGATTGGTCCACTGGATATTGATGGTTCAACTGTTGATGATCCTGCTCAGGTGGCTAACAAACTAAACGAGTATTTTGCATCGACATTCACACATGAGGAGTTATTCAGTGAGGGGAATGCCAGAGGTGAAGTAAACTCTGGCAGTGAGCTAGATGATTTTGTAATAACTGAGAGGAAAGTGGGGGAGAAATTGAGGATAACATAAAAAAGGCACCTGGGATGGATGGGATCTATCCAGTTATATTAAAGAGGAAGCAAAGGAAGTAAGCAAACCCTTAGCCATAATTATGAGAGCTTCTTTGGACTCAAGGGAGGTACGCATAGACTGGAGATGTGCAAATGTGATCCCAATTCACAAAGGAGGATCAAAGGCTGATACAAGTAATTATAGGCCTGTGAGTTTAACTTCTGTTCCAGGAAAATTAATGGAGGCACTGGTTAAAGAAGTACTGCAGGATCATCTAGACAAGACTTCAGTTATAGCTCGGACACAGCATGGTTTTAAGGGAAAGTCTTGCCTGACCAATTTGATTAGATACTATGATGCAGTCACAAAAGAACTGGATGCAGGGAATAACTTTGATATTATATACTTGGATCTTAGAAAGGCTTTTGATACTGTTGCACATGGAAGACTGCTGAACACATTGGAGCAGTGTGGCATTGGAGGCAAACTGCTGCTATGGATAAAGGGATGGTTGAGGGGGAGAAGACAGAGAGTGGTAATCAATGGACACTGCTCATCGTGGACTAATGTTATTAGTGGAGTTGTTCAGGTTTGGGTCCATTTTTGTTTTCTGTATAAATGATATTGATGATGGTATATCAAGCTTAATGTCCAAGTGTGCCGACAAAACAAAGGTAGGCAGGGTTGTTAAGGACACTACTGACAGTATGCTGCTGCAACAGGATCTGGAAAGGTTGAGCAGATGGGCTGAGAGGTGGCAAATGAAGTTTACAATTGACAAATGTAAAGTACTACATATGGGAAACAGTAACCCAAGAGCAACGTATCAACTCTGTGGTACTACACTGACAATGGTAGAGAATGAATAGGACCTGGGGTTAATTGTGCAGGCAGATATGACGTTTTCTGAGCAGTGCAGACGGGCTGCAAGAGTAGCTCATGGTGTCTTGTCAATGATATACAGGAATTTTTCTAGCAGGGATAAGGTGGTGATTATTCCGTTGTATAAGGCAATGGTCAGGCCACACCTTGAATACTGTATACAGGTCTGGAGGCCTCATTTCAAGAAGGATGTAGAGCTGCTGGAACGAGTACAGAGAAGGACAACAAGATTAGTGAATGGAACAAAGGGTTGTTCTTACAAAGAAAGGCTTAAATTTTGCAAATTACAGCATCTGGAGACTAGGCACCGGCGAGGTGATCTTATAGAGGTGTATAAAGGCTTGAATGGTTTGAGCATGCTCAATGCCGATGGGATTCTTCCTCTTGCTCAGAATCGCCTGAGAGGGCATAAATTCAAATTGAGGAAAGACAGATGTAGGATAGATGTGCGGAAATTTGCCTTTAGCCAGCGGGTAGTTGGTTGGTGGAATAGATTTCCATCCCTTGTTGTGGAAGTTGATAGCCTATATAAATTTAAGGCTCAGCTGGAGAGGTGTGAAATGGGAGTGGGGTTTTTTTTTTTTTTTTGGCTGATGCTGCATAAGCTTGCTTTCTTGCATTATATGCCTCTACTAATGCTAATGCCATACCACTCAAATTTGTACATCAGTCTTCCATGTGCAACAGTATCAGAAGCTTTCTTGCAATCCAAGTATATGCTATCAAAATTATTTTTTGCATCCAGTTCCTTTGTGACCACATCGTAGTATACAATCGAATTGGTCAGACATGACTTCCCCTTTACAAACCCATGCTGTGTCTGAACTATTACTGCAGTCTTGTCTAGGTGATCCTGTTTCACCTATTTAACCAGTGACTCCATTATTTTCCCCCAAACTGAAGATAAAGTAACATGTCTATAATTGTTTGTGCCACTCTTTGCACCCCCTTTGTGAATTGGGTATACATTTGCACATCTCCAGTCCATGGGGACCTCCCCTGACTCTAAGGATGCTCATAATTATGGCTAAGGGTTTGCTTACTTCCTTCACTGCCTCCTTCAATATAACTGGATAGGTTCCATATGCCCTAGGTGCCTTTTTTATGTTTAACTTCAACAATTTCTCCTCCACTTTGCTCTCAGTTATTACAAAATCACTTAGTTCCCTATTAGAGTTTGATAAACTTCTGTAATTCCCCTCCTTGAATAATTCCTCATGTTTGAATGTAGATGCAAAATATTCTGTTTATTCCATTTATCATTCTGTTTATCAGCTACTTGTGCAGGATCATCAATAATCGAACCATCTATGTGAAGTGGACCAATCTGATTCAACCCCTTCCTTCTAGAGTTTACATAAGTAGAGAACTCTGCTGTTTTTATTTGCATCCTTTGCCAAAGATTTCTTGTAATCTGCCTTCGTTTGCCTAACCTCCTTTATGACTAGATTATATCTACCATAGGCTTCTGTGTCGCATGATATGCACCCCATGCATTTTTCTTCTGTGCCACGAGCTTCATTAATTCATCTGACATCCATTACTAAATTTGGAAAAAATAATGGAATGTATCCTAAGATACCATAATAAACACAGTGGGTTATATTAAGCTATAATTAAGCTACACAACTTTTGAAGGCTTATATACAAAAAATGGAAAATCACACAAGGTCATAATTTAAAAGAGCTTAGCGGGACTTTGTGGAATTATTCATTGGCTATGAGTATTAAGCACCAGGGCAACTAAAGCTACTGAATGTCAGTAACAGTGTATATTTTTCAGTTGGTGTGCTATTTCATGGATGGAAAGCCTGAGCTTCTGAAAGATAAAATCATGCAACCTTCATTAAGGCCACCACCTAACTACATTATGAAAAAGCCAATACAATTTTCTCCCACAATACGAGATTCAAAGCCAGTCTGTTTCTACATGGTTCATGGTAATTCAGAGTTTATGTCCATATTAGATTAACAAAATACCAGAATTAATGACCCAACAGTGTCAATTGCCACTTAACATTTCTTTCAAAATTAGTAATGCATCCAATATGGCATATTAGGATTATTCCAAATATGTCTTATGAATTGAACCTCCCACATATGGCAACTTCAGGACCTGATCCTTGCCAGATCATGGAACTTTTCAGATTTTGGGTGGTCACATTATAGTAACGAAAAAGCTACAGTAAGACTTGCATTGCTATTGTGTAATTTACTATTCAGTAGCATTAGTAGAGACATATGATACAAGAAAAGCAAGCTTATACAGCATCAGCCAAAAAAAAAAAAAAAAATTCTATTTCTCCTATCCATTCCCTCCAAAAGTTTGTCTAGTTCTGCCTTGAATTTGTTTAATCTGTCAACTTCCACAATGGCAGATGGAAGTTTGTTCCAGCAAACTACCACCCACTGACTAAAGGCAAATTTTCGCATATCTGTTCTACAACTGTCTTTCCTCAAAAGACAGTTTCTCTTGGCAAAAAAAACAAAAAAAAAAAACAATAAATATAATTGTGCAAATAATTTACAATTGTATAAATAAATATTGTGCAATAAATATTGCACAATATAGCAAAATATTTATCTGAAAGATAAATATCTATGGTCAATAAATATTTATCTTTCAGACACTCAGGCCTTCCATCCATCAAACAACAAGAGGTAATTAAAATAAAGTTATTTCCGTCTCCAAAATATATTGGAGGAATAAAAATTATTTTTTTTTATTTATATATTTTATTAAAAAATTTATTTTAATTAGCCCCTGCTATTTAAGCTGTACTCTGAAATCCAATAAAAGTTCCTCATATGTGATATGGAATTCAAAGTTAGGCTGGTGCAGAAGGATAGTGATCGTAACACATCCCGGCACAAGGAGGCAATGGTGCTGAACTTACAGTTCAGTACCATTACCTCCTTGTGATATTAGAGTTTATTACAGAATGTGTATATTTTGGATAGAGCGCATTTTGAAAGGGAAAAGCAAAATGTTCCATACAGTCACGTCACCAAAGTCCATTATTCAGTATCTGAAAATGCAATCCTTTTCCTTTACAGTACAAAAGATAAGGACTAGTATGCACTTTGAAAGGCACAAATTCCATGGGCTACTTTAGCATTAGCAGAAGCATATGATGCAAGAAAGCAAGCTTTTACAGTATCAGCCAAAAGAAAAAAAAAAAACCCTTCCCATTTCACCCATCCATTCACTCCAAAAGTTTGTCCACTTCTTCCTTGAGTTTATTTAAGCTATCAACTTCCACAGAAACTGATGGAAGTTTGTTCCAGCAATGAACTACCCAATGGCTAAAGGCAAATTTCCATACATCGATTTGACAACTGTCTTTCCTCAATTTCAGTGTATACTCCCTCATGTTTGTAACCTGAGCAAGAGGAAGAATCCCATCAGCATTGAGCCTGCTCTATCCATTCAAGGCCTTATACACCTCAATCAGATCACATGTAGTTGTTGAACTGCTTCAAGGTTTGTCTGATATTAGTATTAGCAATGGCCACATGGTGCAAGGAAGTCTACGGCCTAGGATGTACCAACCAAAATAAAAAATAAAATAAAAATAAAATAATAATAAGCAAATTTTTAAAAAAATAAATAAGAAGAGAAAAGGAAATAGACAACCTATGTGTTTCCTTCCTCCCGTAGGTAACTATTTAGCTGACCTTTGAGGAATTTCCCTAAACTGTCAGCATTTGTCCAACATTGACAAAGGTTAATGGGATACCAACACCTTGCTTCCTTGCATAGAGTCTACTTCAATTCAGCCTCCTTAACAGTCTGGTTGGAAATGTTTTCACCTGTGACTAGAGCAACCAGGTGAAATTGCATCAACCAAGAGACAGTTGACGAAAGTACATTGTAGCATTCCATCTTTCTGTTAGAGCAATATTGCCATCTGTTCTGGTTACCATAGCCCTTGGGCGACCTTGGCCAGCTCTTTTGTAATGGTTCCTATATCCTGAAACCGCTTCCATAGTGCAGAGACAACACTTCTTTATGGATTAAAAGAAATCATTACTCTCCCAGTTTACATAAGGACAAAGTGCTCTACTAATAAAATTTTAAATATGAAATTTTTAGTACATTTTTACACATTTTTTTATTTTTTTTAAATGTATTTTTATTTAATTTTTAAACATTATTTATTTTATTTTATTATTATTTTTTTAAATTATTTATTTTTGTGTAAAGAAACTTTTGCACAAAATATCCTCATTAATTCAATATTTTTTTACCATAAGCAATACTGAATTTCTAAATTCATAGTATCTAATTTTAAATATACAGGATTCTCTACTTTTAAACAAAAAATTCTATATTAAAAATAGCTTCAGTTCATCACATAAATTATGACATGCAGAACCGTCTAATGGTAGACTTCAACATTATTCTCACTTTCGATATATAAATAGTTTTCGTTCTCCAAAATATTTCCGATTGATATTTTGCAGCAGCGATAATTGTTCCGAAGAGAAATGAAAAAAAAAAAAAAAAATGATTAAAAACACGTTAACTCTATAATTAAATCATTTTCATCTGAAGGAAAGCACTAATCTCTTTTCAAAGAAAAGAGCAATTAGTATTTTTTATACATTCAGGTATTTTAATCAGCTAATGCCCTCTAACGGTGAAGAATCAATAACAAAGGAGCATCCTTCACTTTAATTTTTATTTAAAATTATGGTTTCAGACCTGAATTTGGCCATTTAAAATAAAATTAATAATTTATTTTTTAATGTATCCACAGCGTTATATTTTAGGGGTGTCCCATTATCAAATTTGTAATTATTATACAAATTTTAAATTTCTAATCATGGAATTTATTTATATATTTATTTATCTAAAAATTGTTTTAATTCATTAAATATCGTGAAATTGTATTAATTAATTAAATTGTTTTAAATTTAATTTCATTTAAAATTTTATTTTAAACAAAATTTTAAAAATAAAATTAATTTTTTTAATTTACAAAATGCCAATAAAATTAAAATCATTTCTTTAAAAATATATAAAAATAATTTCTTAAAAATATAGAAATAATTTCTTAAAAAATATATAAACACGTGCAAGACTTACGAAGGCTACACATTTAGACAAATATCCAATCACTACCTGTCAAGATTTAATAGAATCGCCATCCTCTGCCCACTGGGTGAAAACACTTTAGGTTGAATGCTGTCAATGAAGTAAGGAATTTCTATAGGCTGTTTTCATAACGTGGCTGAGTTAGTCTCAGGCAAGGGTAATGTGGTTTTTCATCCCGGAAACAGTTTTACAATATGCAGTATAGTGCAATTTAAAGAAATATACACTAAGCAATACAGCCTAAGTCGCTGATGCTCTAAAACCCTATTACAACAACTAAAGCAACAATCACCTTGGTAGAGAGGAGTTTAATAAGAAAGATTATTTTGCAACTCAGTGTTTGCTAGTACAGATGACAGTCTGGCAAACAGGGAAGAGGAATCGCATTTCAGTAAAATTACCTCAGAATCCAACATCGATCAGCACAACAGATTTTTGAATTGATCTTTATATCATTTCGAAAACTGAATTTCACTATCATTACGATATATACACTGAAAGGGCAGAATTCAAGAAATACCTGATTCTTGGGCAATGCAATGCTGTCTCCCCTCTCGCTGATGGACGAATCCACCGCTTGGCAGGTATATAGGTACACTGCGTCACTGTATTCACGTAGGTGGTAGGATGGCAGTATGGATAAACACGAGTTAACCGACTTTGAAAGAGAGATGATAGTGGGTTGTCGACGCATGGGTTATTCTATCGCGGAGGTAATACAGAAATTGAGTTATCGCCGTTGGTCAGTATCAAGAGGGTATTGGGAATATGCCATTTCCAAAATAACATCTCATCGTGGAAAGCGCTGTGGGTGGATGAACGTGGCTGTCCACGTCTGTCTTGCATTGTTTCAGCCAACCGGAAAGTGACAGTGGCACAAATCACCGCCGGCCGACTTCAATGAGGGAGGTGCCAGAAACGTCTCCATCAGGCGATTATTAGCCGCAATATGTGATGGGAGCCGCCGACCCACCAGAGTTCCATTTCTAACACCATGACACAGGCCTCTATGCCTCAACTGGATGAAAGAACATCATCACTGGATCTTGGATGACTGGAGACGAGGTCCGATAAGTCCCGTTTCTAGTTATTTCAAGTGTGGGATGATGCGTATCTGGCGGAAACTGCACGAAGCTATGGACCCGTCATGTCAACAAGGACCCGTCATGTCAACAAGGACCCGTCATGTTCAGGCAGATGGATGGTTGGTAATGGTCTGGGGCATGTTCAACTGGCACACATCGGGATCTCTGGTACATCTAGGTGCGTTTCTGAACTGTCCAGTCCAGGTTACATGTCCATCTTTGCAGACCATCGTGCACGCACAGGGCAATGGACTCGTCCAGCAGGACAATAGGCGCCTCCCCACAGAGCCGTGGTGACTAGAACATGGTTTGGAGAGATTCTGCAGATTTTACCCACCATGGAATTTCCTCCCCGTTCATCAGAAATAAACCCTGTGGAGTATCTTTGGGATGCTGTGGAAAGGTCCGTTCGAGCTTTGGATCCTCCACCCGGAAATGCGACAGAATTATGGACAGCGGTGTGCAGCAAGCATGGGTGGAAATACCCGTGGAACGCTTTCGTGAACTAGTAGACACAATGTCTTGTCGTGTTACTGTCCTTATCCGGGCGAAAGGTGGGCCTACCCGTTACTAGGTAGGTATCCCAGATTTTTGTCCACTCAGTGTACATTATGAAAATAAGAGCAAGTGTCTTACCAAAAAATAAAAAAAAAGCAAAGTTAATTCAGAAGTATCGAAGAGGGTCTAATGTTTTCTTAATGGAAAGATGATCATTTTCCACGCATTAGAAAAAGCCATTAGATAAAGCATTTTCGAAGTCTTAATTAGTTTAGTCAGTCGACATAAAGTCAAGGGCTTTGTATTCTTACTCTACAAAAAAGCAATATCTTTTATCTCATCAGTGCATCAATTGGCAAATAAGTTACAATATTCATCATAAGATGAGAATGGGCTTTTATAGATATAATGTTATTAAATTCTCATTAGAACTTCCTTTTCCAATTGTATTCCTTAACGAAAAAAAGAAATCGCTGCAAAAGTTCCAATGGTGATTTCGTAATCGCGAAAAGGCTCTCCACTGTACTAAGAACACAGTCCATTATCTTAAATTCTAAAAACCCTTTTAGAATTTCGAGCAGAAATCATGATCTACGAGAAGCTATGTCAGCATAATACCCCTACCACAAGTTGCACACGATTTGTATTGAACTTAAGCAACAAACAGTTATCTACAGAACAAGTAGACCTATTGACTCTGGGTGTGAAATTTCAAAACGGAAAGTAAAGCTTCTTTACTTTCCATTTTGAATAGCTGAGAATTTGGAGTGGTGTCATCACCTACAAGAAGATAAAAAGCGGTTTTACAGTTAATTGACGAAGATTGGTAATTACTTTTTTTCCATAATGACCAGCTTTCATTCCAATGATGTCAGCACTACTTATTATTATTAGCTATATGGTGCAAGGAAGCTTGAGCCTTATGCTGCACCAGCCAAAAAAAAAAAAAAAAAAAAAGTTCCACGAGTAACCCCGAGAGAGAACTAGATGGGAATCACCAAGAAAGAGAAGAATGGTGATATCCAACTCAGGACCCTAGTTGTGCGAAGCCCATACTCACCAGATGTGATTCACTTGGGTTTTGGTAGCAATATAAGAATTCTGACACACAAACTGCACGTGGGGTAAAACTAATGCAATATATATCACGCATTTCAATGAAAAAAATAATAAAATTTACCTTAGAAAACAGTAAACGATAATATGATTAAAGAGGCCTGTGCGCTCTGGATTCATTATTAATATCGAATCACTGTTGACACAGAGCAAAACGGAGACAGAATAAATTATGACAGGTTTAATAATAGGAAAAAACACATATATATATATATTAGATGTATGTGTTTCATACATCTAATATATGTAACTTCAGCTACAAGACCCTGAACATTTGGATTGGCTGCTTTCATCGAGACTTACAAAATGCTTCAACGAGTAAAGCAGCCCTACGAGTCGAACTTAAGAAGTTTAGTTCCTGATTTTGTTTACAACGATATAATCCATACCTTGTGCTACAAAGCCGTCAGAGAATCTGAACGCTACTGTACAAGTCAAAAACGTAAGTTCGCTGTTTTTATTGGTGAGTCCCATGAATTTCGTCGTCAGCATAATACCCCTGCCACAAGTTGCACACGATTTGTATTGAGCAACAAACAGTTATCTACAGAACAAGTAGACCTATTGACTCTGGGTGTGAAATTTTCTATTCTCCGAAGAAGCCCACCAATCACTGATATTGCCTTAGGCGTAGAAGCGTGTTTAACACGTTTCCCTGAAGAAGTCACAAACATAATTCGCCTAAAAACTGCAGCAATTTTGCACCATGCTCGTCCTGCTCCTTCCAACCTCAACCGCAAACAAATTTCTGCCCTTAAGGCATTGAAACAAAACTCATCCGTCGTCATCCTACCGGCAGATAAAGGACATCGAACAGTCGTCATGAATCGCACAGATTATGAGAAAAGCATTGCTGCTCTTGCAAGACACTTCTATTTACCAACCCTTAACCGTTCCTCCCATCAAAGCCTTGGAACGATGAGAGTTGAAAGTGAACATCCTCGTCAACAGTTGGTTTCAACAGAAGAAAATAACAGAACCCACACGTAATCGCCTCCATGCTTCCGGCTGCCAGATTCCACAATTCTACGGACTACCGAAGCTTTACAAAGAAGGTATACAGTTAAGACCCATTATCTCCTGTTGCGGCTCACCAAGTTATGAATTAATGAAGTTTGTCTCAGGGCTCCTTTCTCCCCTAGTAGGCAAAACCACCACTCCAACAGTAGTGAATTTATAGAACGGATCGCAGCCCATCTCAGAAGATCAAATCATGGCATCACTTCATGTAGTGTCACTTTTCACCTCCATCCCAGTAGAACTTGCCATCACATGTGCAAAGCACATGTGATGGCAAACCACCTCTTGGATAACGACCAAACCCTTTACAGCAGGACCGAACATACACCAGACGATATCTCCGTCACCCTCAGACTGTGCTTAACAGGTGGTGCAATTATGTACAACGACTCCATTTACCAACAGGTACATGGTACAGCCATTTGTTCCCCAGTTAGTTCAGTCACGGGAAATATCGCGAGGGAAGAATTACAGGGTCGTGTATTTACGGATGTACCAGATCCCATTGCCTTTTGGTGTCGCTACGTGGATGGTGTGTTTGTGGTTATTACCAGAAATTCGGGTGACCGACTCTTAGACCACCTCAATTCACTGTCGCCTTTCATAAAATTCACCATCGAGCTAGAATTGGACAACACCATACCGTACTTAGACACCCTTGTCCGACGCGAGGGAATGCGCTTGAAGACAACTGTCTATCGTAAACCAATATGTGCTGGCCAATTTACCAACTCTGGTTAGCACACGCACGTAGCCATCTTCTTGCCACTGCAAACCTTGCTAACTCGTGCCTGGACCCACTCTAGTTCTGTAGATGAGAGGCACGCCGAAATTGCTAAAGTCAAGGCGGATCTTGCGAGGTGTGGCTGTCCTACCAATGCCCTTGCCAGGTGTGACCTACAGACACATGGTCACGTGGCGACTAACAGAAACATCCAAGGTAATGACTCAACCGCGAGCGCCTTTATCCCATACTACCCAAACCTATCACAATAAGTTTCTAGGGTCCTAAAATCGCATGGGATAAAATGCGTACAACTCCCAGGCAGAAAGTTACAATCCCTCATCTCTAAAGTGAAAACACCGGTCCCAACCTTACCAAAGTGGTCTAGTCTACCGCATCTCTTGCCGTGACTGCACTAGCTGCTACATTGGGGAAACTGGGAGACGGCTCGAAAAACGTCTTTCGGAATACGAAAGAGCAATCCGCTTAGCAGATGTAGAAAACTCAGCCATTGCCGAACACGTTTGGGCAACCCACCACGACATTGACCTAAACCGCGATGTCGTGATTGTGGATAGGTCCCGCCAATACCGACGTCGCGCCTGGTTGGAGTCGTTGAACATCACATGCTCTACTACCTCGGTCAAAAGGAGCAGTGGATGCCGTGTCCACCCTATCATCGAAGCAACCATTTTGATTAATGACAAACGTTGGCAACGTCCACATGCATCATAGCCACAGGTTTCAACATCCAACAATTAATCACCCAGTCCACGTACATGATTAGCAGTACACGCCTTCATGTTCCACTCTTAACTGTCAGTTTGACTGAGGAAGGTTAACAATTAACCGAAAGCTTTTGTAAGTATGTGTTTTTCCTCTTATTAAACCTGCCATAATTTATTATGTCTCCGTTTCGCTCTGTGTCAACAGTAATTCGATATTAATTAGTAAACGATAAGTTATTGTTTTTCTAGTGCAAAGAACATTGGCTTTTGATATTAGAACGGAAAATCAATAATGATAAGAAATTATTTTGTTTCATTAAAGTTTATGGGGAAAAAAGATATCGTTGTGTGATGTGAAGAACTCTTTGCTGGTAAAAAATAATAAAAAGCAAAGAGTGTTCATTTAACTGAGCCCCAAGTAGCCCTCTAAACCTAGAGAGCACTGCTACTTTGTAATAGCGTGACAGATTGAGTTCATTGGTTTAAAACGAATGGTCAGCTCTCCAGTGAAGTAATTTGATGAGCAGCTTTATTGGAAAAAAGGGATTATACGATCATTATGTAAAGTGCCACGTACTCATTAACCTGGAGTGCACTTCAGAAATGAGTCATATTAACTCTACCTACTTTCCGATTGCTGGACCATGTCTTTGAATAAAAGTTACTGTACTGACTACGGATTGCTTGCCTTATGCATGATTCTGTACTGTTTCCAGTGTTCATGATTCACATTTTACTTCCTGGACAATGTGAATTTATCTATTAGATGGTATTTATAAACTATACACACTGCATTGCGAAAAGAAACCCCACACCTATATGTCTGTAAATTGCGTGTGTTCTCTGGTCGATTTGCCTGTTTTGATGGACGAAAATATTATTTTGAAAGGGATTCACAATAAAAAAATATTACATTG
Organism: Mastigoproctus giganteus; assembly: GCF_048544385.1. Taxonomy (NCBI): domain Eukaryota; kingdom Metazoa; phylum Arthropoda; class Arachnida; order Uropygi; family Thelyphonidae; genus Mastigoproctus; species Mastigoproctus giganteus. The sequence goes on along the minus strand of NC_143578.1, from coordinate 233,133,751 downwards.
AAAGGGGTTCGCAAGTCAAAAGAGATTGCCCTAGACCGAGATTATAAAGATCTTTTAAAATACCAAATCTCCAAGTTGTGTCAGGGGCGAAATTATCCAATACACTCTCACACCCCAGGGCACATGACTACATCTTGGAAGCAATCTATGGCCAATATACAGGATACACGTTTTGGAACAGATACAGAGCCTCTTACAGCACAACAGAAAGAAAAATGTCGGGCAAACAACACCTACTTCAACAATGCTCTATAAGACCAATTTACCACCAATGAACTGCAGCAGGCTCTCAACAACATGCAAAATGCAGGAGAGGAAATTCTCCGGATCAGAACTCGACCTCTTCAGTAAGTGCTTGCCACATGGACCTTTCCCGGAAGAATGGAAAAACGCCAATGTAAAGCTAATCATAAAAAATTCGTCTAATCTGCTCCAACAACCAGAGTCATATTTACCCATTGCCCTTTTGTCCATGGTCAGTAAACTGTTTGAACGTCTCCTCCTAGTACGGCTCCAAGATCACTACACCAAAGCCAGGCTCTAGTCCGACTTCAAGTTTGGATTTCGACCGGGTCGTTGCATAGAAGACGCACTACAAAGGATCATCTCTGCAGTCTCAGCTTCTACTTTCAAATATTACCTACTAATAGCAATAGATTTCGCTGGAGCCTTCGGCAGGCTTTGGTGGGCAAGTATTCTTTGCAGACTTAGGCAAGCAAATATTCCATTAAATTTATACAAATGCATCCAAAACTACTTATCATATAGGAAAATTACCATCTCCTCAAAGTACCGAACCAGGTTAATCTACAGAGGTTTCCCCCAGGGTTCGGTCCTTGGTCCTTTTCTGTGGAACATTGTCCTAGATGAACTCCTTGGACTGGACCTAGGTCTGGTAGCTATACAAGCCTTTGCTGATGATATCATCATCTCCATTGAAGCTGACAGCAGAGCTCTGGAGGCGAGAGGAAACCAAGCACTTCCAATCCCTGAGGTTTGGGCAGTCCTACACAAGCTACGACTCCCACCCCAGAAGACGCAATCCATTTTCCCGAATGGATCACTCTAGCCTACTAGAAACCCCACTATCAAAATCAAAGGCCAAACCATTAAGCTAGTTTCCACGTTACAACTACTGAAACAGTACTTGACCCTAAGCTCACTTTCTCTCCACATCTTGCACACCGCCGCACGAAAGTGAGCCATTACTCCCATTGCATGGGTGAGTCGTTGATTGGGGATTGAACGGACGCATCTTTAAAGTTCTGTATAAATCAATCTTCCTTTCCTTCATAACGGTTTCACAGGGCAACTCTCTACTTTACAACCAATGTAAACTGGGAACCATTCAGCACACCATCCTTACTATTACAAGGGCATGCTGCACGATCAGCAACCCGGACCTTCAGGTTCTTGAGTGTATCCTTCGGCTCGATCTAGAGGGGTATCCACTACTGTCAATCAAGGGGCATACCAGCAACTATCCTCGGACACTTCATCAATAATCTGAATGAAATCAGGCAGGTAAAGAAACAAATTTTCAACCTACTACTTCAGAGTTTGCAGTACAGATGGACTGCTACTGACAACGGCCCGATCACCATGAAATTAATACCTTACGTGAATGCCGTATTTCCCAAGTCTCCAAATTGGTTCTCTCCTGGTCTTTATCCCATCTACCTTATTACCGGACATGGATCAATAAACTACAAACTAACATCCATGGGAATCATTGACAACCCCTACTGTGCATGTGGTGAAATAGAAGACTGTAACCATCTGGTGTAAACTTGTCAACATCATGAGAACCTCCGTAGCAGCCTGTTTACTCGTATACAAGACACCCCTCAAGGAAATGAACACTGTTCATCACAGAAGAAAACTACTACTATGAGCTTACCAAGTTTGCACAAGCCCTCTTCACAAGATGGAACACCCTATTGCCAATGCAGAATAGGAACATTCCAAACAGCTGATCTTAACCTAACTGGCCAACCGCACTCAACCTGGATGGGATTAACTGGCCAGCTGAAAAGCATGCCGCTGCAGAAGTTGAGGGCTGTGCAGATTTAGAAGGGGTTTTTTTCCAACACATCACAAAATTTCTCTGCAGCTGCAGAATCGGCACTGGCGACTTCACTACATACTTTAATGTTTTGGAAACCAGTGGGATGCGTGAACCTATTAAACCACCCGTTGCTTTTCACGAACTTGGCTTGGGGTTTGCCGTTCTTATCGGTATCTTCATAAATACTTCTTGTTTGAATGGCCATTAGATTCAGGGGCACTTGCTTCTGAATCTGATTCTCCAACCATATTATTAATAGCTTTTCCATCTTCGATATAGCACCTGAACGCTGTTTTGTAATCACTGTTGGGGCGTACTGTCCCCGGTGTGAAGAACGTTGATCCTTTAACATGTTCTTTTATACGTTCACTGTCCCTTAAAATAGTATTCACTGTAAAAGCAGCGAGACCTAATTCCGTGCAATAGATGACAAACTTTGTCCTGCTTCCCATTTCTTGTTTTAGCTTGGCATAGAAAATTCCATTGTTCCTTACACATTCTTCGTATATTAGATTTGTAGTCAACATATGGAAGGAGAGAACATGATGAAGCTGGGTTAGATGAATGTTTGGCAGCAAAGTCTGCACATTCGTTTCCAGATATCCCAGTGTGGCCTGGGATCAAGCAAAAGACGACTACTACCAGTCGTTCCTGAGTATGTATCAACACACTTCTTATAGTTTTTATTAAAGGACTGGTTGGTAAGGAGGTGTTTTGTAACGCTAAAAGTTATATTTACAAGGGAACGTTTACCCCACTTTAGGAATTAATTGTCGCAGGACGGTTTAATATAGGACCATGGGAGAACTGAACAGTTTGGATCTTGGAGGACTTTTTCGAGGTGTACATTCCAAGTTCTGATAGTAATCTGATAAAAGTAGGCTGAACTGCGCTGGGTTTATTTCTATAGAACATTTTAAACTGTGGATCACTAAGCATTGGTCCAATGGGATGGGTAGGCATGCATCGAATTTTAGCTGCATAATTCAGAAGTAGCACCTTTCTTCTGAGACAGAGTGGAGACAAGAAACGATGATCCTGGTAGTTGAGGGGGACCAGCTTCAATACACCACGTTGGCCCTTGCTTCAACAAGAGGGAGCGGTGGGTGGTCTTTTGATGGCTCGCCCAGGATCAGTCGGCTAGTGGGTTCGCCTACAAGGGTCAACCATGTCAGTGCCTGCTCTCATTGACTGAAGGGACAGGATTCAGGCTGGCAGCAGTGCGGGTATGGCGTCTGGGTAGTTGTAGTTGTTGTAAGGTTTTAAGCGCATCAGCAACTTCACCATTTTGCACCATACAGCCATATTCAACTCAGAAGACAATCTTAAAGCTTTCTGAGGATGTTAATGATACTTTGAACTTTTTAGACTTTGCTGTTACTAAGATTGGTTCAAGAAATATTGTAATAACATCCGATGTGAACGCTAAGTCTAATTTATGGTTTAGTCATGGAGCTGAATACACGTGGTCAATTATTGGAAGATGTCATTATTAGTCATAATTTGTTAGTAATTAACAAATCGTGTACTCACCACACATTCTAATTATTCAGTTAATACGGCATTTAACGCTAATACTGAAAATTGGGATGTTGTTTCTCATTGAACGGTCAGTGATCACCGGGTTTTGCTTTTGAATATATAGAAGCATTGTCTACTGATTCTAGAACTTCAATTATTCCACAACTGATAAGATTTTCTATTAAAAATATGGATTGGACGGCCTTTGATACTTCTATAGTTTTGGATTATCTTGAAGATTCTTTGCAAGATCTTAATGACTTCTCTGCTGTTGAGATGGTTCAAAAATCTTTGACAAAAGGCTGCATATAAGTCTTCTCGTAAGAAGATTATAACCAAGGGTGCATGTCCCTGGTGGTCAAATGAGTTGTCTTTCTTGCGTAAAAGGGTGCACCAGGCAAGGAGGAAATATCAACGTCACCGTCATTTGCCATCTTATGAGGTTGAACCTTTCTACCAGCATTATATTAATTTAAAAAACAATTATGTTAAAGTTATTGCATCTCGGAAACGTTCAACTTGGACTAATTTTATTCGAACCTTTGGGAATAAGAATCCATGGGGACTTCTATACAAAATTACTAGAAATAAAACTGTTAATATTAATGTTTATGGAACAGTTATTTGTAATACAGAGACAATCGATTGGAACGATACAGTGAACCACAATTTGGACAGATCATTTCCCACAGATGATCCTATTGCTGATTCTGAGAAACCTTCTAGAATCCGGAATGACAATTTACAAAACATTTCTGATTCTCCGGAGAGACCATTCCTTCCTGATGAATTAGGTAATGTTGCTAGGAAACTTAATGTTACGAAGTGTCCGGACTTGGACGAGAACATTTTTATATTGAGATTTATTAAATTACGAATGCACGTTCTTATGTTATTATGCAATAAATGTTTATTGGAGGGTATTTTCCCAGTTGTTTGGGAGACAGCCTTGTTGAAATTAATTCGTAAACCTAACAAACCATTAACAGAACCTAGATCGTACCGTCCGATCGCCTTATTGGCAAATCTCGGGAAATTATTGGAAAGACTAATGGCTCTTCGACTTTTAGAACTATTACAGTCTCAGAATCTAACAGCTTCTAATCAATTTGGATTTCGTGTTGGCAAGTCGTGTGAGGATGCTTTGATGGAACTAGTTTCTCATATTAAAAATTCATCGTTTAAGTAAACGTTGGCAATTTTTGTTGACTTCGAGGACGCTTTCGACTCCCTATGGCAGGAAGGCGCCCTGGAATGTCTTCGGGCAGCTCATTGCCCACAACAAATATACTACATTTTTAGGAGCTATTTCAGAGATAGATCTGTTGTGGTCAAAACAAGGAATATGCAGGTTTCTCGGCAGATATAGAGGTTGTCCTCAGGGATCAATATTAGGCCCATTTATACGGAACATGGTTCTTCAGGATTGGATTTCGAGAGATTTTAAGTTTACTAAAATAGTTGCATACGCAGATGACGTTACCATACTGATTAACGGAAATTCTCATCGGGCTTTGAAAAATACCGCAAATTATGTTCTTGCTGATCTTTTAGCATGGTCTGTCAATAAAAAATTAGTGATTAGTCCTAATAAAACGAAAATGATGGTCTTTGGATCTAAACTCTACATTAATCGTCCACTTCAAATAAAAATTAGTAACAAAAAACTTCCAATAGTTGAAGAATTAAAATGTTTATGGATTACCATGGATAATAAGCAAAAATTTCATTCTCATTTATTTAATATTGCCTCGAAAATTAAAGGATTTTTTAGTGCATTGGTTAGAATATCACGTACTGATTGGGGGTTGTCTCGTAAAACTATGTCGACATATTATACGGTGGTATTTCTCGCTATGGTCACCTATTCTTCAGGAGTATGGTTCCATAGGGTTGGCACTGTCTGGTTTAGTTCAAAATTGATTTCCATTCAGCGAACTATGGGACACGACTGCCAAAGGTCTGGTTACAACAGCATTTTTTCCTGTCGTTACTTTCTTCTTAAATAAGAAGAACCAGAGATGGTTCTCTATGAGAATGTACTTGTCCTATTTACTTACTGGACATGGTTCTTTAAACGGGAAACTTGTCCAATTTCGGTTGTCTGACAAGGATCTCTGTCGATGTGGTTGTTTAGAAGATTGGAAACATTCTTTACGATTGTACATTATATAGTGATTTTAGAGAAAGATTAATGGTCAATGTTGGGAGTATGACTTTAGGGCAGGAATGGATGTTTGTTCGAGATGAACGAACTTTGAATGCATTGCAAGTTTTTGTAAACGCTGCTTTTATGCGATGAGCTTCGAATAGGCAATTCACTATTTCTAGTAGTTAATGGTAACAGACGGGTCTATGACTAACTCAAATATTTTGGTAGGTTTACTATTTAGTTTAATTGATAGCTATGTTTTTAGGTCTATTGTATTGTTTTACTCATTAAATTACTATGTTTTTAGTTATGTAAAAGTGAAATTTTTGTAGCTGATTGGAAGTTTAATATATTATACGTTTAATTTATGACTTCGATGTTATTAATTTTTGTTATTACTTTTTGCGGGAGATAGACTGATACTAGTGTAAACACAATCTGAGTAATCAGACACACAGCAACGGCTTGAATTTGGGTTTAGAGAATGATTTGGCTAGCAGGGATCTTTGAGTTAATCAAAATAGCTACACCACCACAAGCGGAATCGGATGTATTCGGATCTCTTCGATAGATTGAGTAGTTTTTTTGTGGAAACGGAAATTTGAGTAGTTAAATAGGTTTTCTGCAGATAGAAACCCACTGGAGAGTAGCGTCTCATTAAGTACTGAATGTCGTCAATGTTGCCACGAAAGCCTCTACAATTCCACTGTAAAATATAAGGGATTATTGGAATTTAGATGAAACTATACCTAAGGTGGTTGTCTTACGGCGTTCTTGTTTTGGTTTGTTTCTTTTTGGAAAGGTAGGGCGACCTGTGTCCACATCTTCTTCTACAAATATTTCCAGAATCGGATCTTCACGTTCGGATAAGTACTCTTCATCCATCGATTTGTCCTGAGTAATCACTGGCGGAGGAGGAGATTTTACTGGAATCGTGAGAGGCGTATTATTTGCTTGGTCTGAGTGCTTAAGGCATTGGACTGTTGCTGAGAGAGGACAGCTCGAGGCCAGTCGGAGATTAATATGTTAGATGGAACGGTAACATCAGTTTGCGTGGCTATTGTTTGAAATTTTTTTGCCATACTGGCATAGGTACGGTTAGGGATAGTGCGTTCAATTAATTTTCTTGCTTCCTTATAACTAACTTGTTTTCAATTTATATTTCGCAATTTTTTTCTCCATTTTCCACCTCTCACATGTCTTAGAGTAAGCAGTTGGGAGAGGTCATTTCCTTCGCCGAACAATCATTCTGACTGTGATCAGAGGATCCACAGTTGGCACAAGCTGGGTTCCCTCTGCATGTCGTTTGAAAGTGGACATACTTTTGGCATTTATAGCATCTCAACGGATTAGGAATATAAGGACTAATGTGACAAAGTAGATATCCTGCTTTTACTGATGAGGGTAGATTTGGACTGTTAAAGGTGAGAATATTTCTGGTAGGCGTGCATATACTGTTCCGTTTTGTCATAATTCTTTTGACAGCAATTACGTTTGGTTCCTGGAGCTCTTCTTTAATTTCTTCATTTGTCATATTCAAAAGGTCCAAAAGTAACTCCACATGCAACCCTTTCATGTATTTAGGGTTGCATGTGGAGTTACTTTCACTGGAATTTTAGCAGTTTGTCATCTGTAAGAGTTTTTCAGAATGACTGTGGTTGACAGGTTCTACAAGTAAGTCCTCTGATTGCAGTCTCTTAACCATCTTGGGAGACCCTGCAATACTTTCCAAGTGTTTTTGGATTAGAAAAGGGGTAGCTTAAAATGGTTTTTAACCTCTTTGCCTGCGACGAGTCGCGCTCATTTTCTGTCTCTGGCCGACAGCTTGTCGATTCTAAAGAGGGAAACATATTGTGTTCCATGTTGGCTCCTTTTTGCCCTTGGCAGATGAACTTTTCTGTCAAGGTTACTGGACCCGCCACAGGGAGGCAAGAGCAGTGTCTGGTGTGACCAAGCGAAATTAGTAGGAGTTAGTCTATTAAACATGAAAAATAAAGAAAGGTTACTTTCCTTCCTTGCTCTCTACCAGTACTTTATATACAAGGGCTGCTATTAAATAAAAGGATTTCTTAAGGAGAGGAACGTAAAAGAGAACTAGAAATTTTAGAAAATCGCAGTGAAAGCACCAAGAGAAATCCCTTGGCGCCCGGGACCAGCAGAATGGATCTTTGTACTGAATAAACTTCATTCCTAATTCTAATCACACTTACTCACCTAAACCATAAGCCATTATCGGTAAAAAAAAAAAAAAATGAACTGAGCATGATGTCTGTTCACTCTGTCTTCTCACTTCTCCACCAATGCTGGTGTTCACCAAGGTTCAGTTCTTTTCCCCACTCTTTTCTTCTTGTATATTAATAACCTTCTTCCATTGACCGGAAATCCTAACCTTGTCCTGCACAAAAAACTTCTCGAATATCCACTACAAATTCCTTAAATGGTAACCTCCTGCTAATTGTTTAGTGGGGCAAAGATAATTAATTTCAATCCTTCTAAAATTCAGTCCAAGACTGTCTTATTTCTTGAAAAAAGGAATCTATTGCTACTGAACACATCTTCGGTGACACTCAGATTTCTAGACAAGACCGCATATCCCTAACAAAGATTACCTTGACTTTAATCTCTCTCGGCTTAAGCTAACGAGGACATCACAAGTATTGCCTCTTTGCATGGAAAAAAAAAAAAAAAGGTTTTCTTTTTTCGCTCTTCAATTTACTTTTCTTTTAAACAATCCCGTCAATAACCTAGGAATTTTTCTGGGCCATTTTCATTACGTGGCTGAGTTAGATGGTCTCATGCTGGGTAGAATGGTTTTCCTCCCCGGAATCGCGAGTTTTTCACCCAGCAAAGAGACCACAGAACACACGCAGCTCAAGACAGTATATCTGGCTCAATGTGATCTAAGTCGCTGATGCGCTTAATACCTTAAAACAACCAAACAGTTAACCAACTGACCAAATCACTATCTACAAATTCGCAACCAGCCGATGTTGATATTCGTATCAAGAAAACGTAGGTTTTAGTTTCGATTTCAATGAGAGTTTGACAATTATGGTCACAGGTATTTACCTGGTCTTGGAAAGAAAGATTTAACTCTCTTCTATCCCCAGACTACGAAAATATTGTGAGAAGTAAGGGTGACTTATCTTTGAAACATCGGATAACACCGGTTGTATCAGATCAAATTGCAGTTGCTTGTATTCTGCAAAGCCTGTCAGGCATCTTCTAAATCCTTGTGTTGAGCAGCAACTGTGTAATCTAGATGCTGATCTAGATGCTCTCGTGGGTAGCACAGTTGATAGAGTAGCGGTCCTCCCCACACTGGGTGGAAAAGACCTTACTTCGAGTCCCGTGGATGATATGAGGAATTTTTATGGGTTGTTTCACAACGTGGCTGATTTTGGAGTATCTCAGGTGGTATGGTTTTTTCTCCCAGAAACTTGGGTTTTTTGTTCAGCAAACAGAAAATCTACCTCAGACAAGCAATTTACAGACAATAAACACGGAGTAATACGGCCTTAATTGCTGATGCTCCTAACATCCAATTACACCATCAACTGATCTAGATACTATCTCCTCCCTGCTGGATTTATGGGTTCTCCTATAAGATCTTTTGTTTCTGATGTTTCTTTAGCCTGTGCAAGAGAACCAAATTTTTTGACACACGCTGTACGCGGCATGCTTGTGTACGCATACCACGTACATCCTAAAGACACGTCCGCACACACATCAAAAAGACAACCCATATATTTCTGTATGGGTTGTCTTTCTGGCAGCTCAATTCACCTGACCAGAGTATAGTCTGGTATGACAAAACACCACCAGGGAGCTTAAGGCATGAACAGCGGTCGAGTCTCTTTAAACATGCTACCTACCAAACTCCCCAACTTTAGGTTCCGTGGGAGAGCGCCGGTCCATTAGTCGGATATCGCCAACTGCAATCAGCATACATACCACATTTATGCATACCACGATCAGGATGACCGCGCGTTACAACAGAAGCACAAGATAAGACCAGAACACCGATTTCTAAAGCAGTCGACGACTGATTGCAAATGAAATCTGAACTCAGTCCTATTGGACTCAGTTCGGATTTCCTGGGAGTTTCAGAGAAACTGCCGTTTCTACATCCACTGTAAAACTTCGTCTTAAACCAAGGAGGACTTCATGGTCGTGTAGCGGTCCGAAAATCTTTATTAAATCAGAAAGTCGAAAGAAACGGCTGGGTTGGGCTAAGCCATCGACATATTGACACCCGAAGAGTGAAAAAACGTACTGTGGACGGATGAATCCAGATTTGAAATTTTTGGATTCAAGTGTACAATTTGTGTGAGATGACCAACTGAAGTAAAAAAAAAAAAATGGTGCCACATTGTTAAAGGCCTTATACAGTCAAGCAGGGTGGTGGTTTCGTTGTGATCTGTGTTTGCTTGTTTTTATGGCCTGGTTGATCATTAGAATTGAAGGCATTTTGAGAAAAGAAGGCCGTAGTCTACCAAATTTCTTATACATAATAATCGGATATATGTAGTACAGGATGAAAATATTAACTCATAAATTTATTTAACTTTAAAATTGTTTTGTAAATAAGAATTATTTACAAATAATACGAGATATTAAAGAATGATTACTTATTGTTTGTATTTATTGACAAATATTTTAAAGTTCATAATAAATGTTCGAAAATTCCACCGCCAACCTCAATGCACGTTGCAACCCTTATGGCAATATGACGTGTTCTTCTGAGGTCGTCTTGGCGTTCCTTTACGAGGGCAGCAGTATCCAAAATGCGAGCGAGCTATTCGTCTCTTGTATTCACCTTTTCTTTGTATACTGCGCTTTTCATCCACCCCATAAACAAAAATCTACCAGAATGAGGTCTGGAGACCTTGTTGGCCAATGAACGTCACGGAAAGTTCGATTTAGATATTGTATCACCAGACGGGTATAATGTACAAGATGATGAAAGTACATACCAATCCTTGTAGCCAAGGGAACATCCTGCAGTAGCAGTGGAAGTTCGTTTTGCAGGAAGTCTAGGTAAATGGGCCCTGTAAGACGATTTTGTAACACAACAGCCCAAACAACTGATTGTCGATGATACCGCACCACAGATGTTGAAAATTTGTTTCTACAGTGGCATGTGGATTTTCGTGTGACCACCTATGAGTGTTGTTGATACCGCCACGAGTGAAATTAGCTTCATCGCTGAACAGTATTAATGTATAGTGTGTTTAGGGTCTAACGGCACCAGTCGTTTCCACCCATCTCCGCGTAGTATACATTATGGTGTGATGCAGAACATTGTAGAGCCCAGAGGTTTAAAAGTGTATGGATATTGTGGTGTGTAATGTTTTGTACCGTTGTTCATCTGGACTTTTAGCCGTTGGGCCCCAAATGGGACCCATCGTTTCCCACACTAAGTCCCTCCCCCCAAATTGGGAGAAATGCTAGAAATTGGGTCGGATTTAAAGAGATATGTTATGTGGGGTAGAGTTAAAATTTTTGAGTGTGGGGCTTTGTGTAGTTTTGAAAAGGGTCAAACGTTTGTTGTGAGTTAGCTAGAGAAGAAAGGGAGACTGAAGACTGGGAGAGGGGATGAGAGACAGAAATATGGGGTCAATAATAAAGACAACCCCAAACGTCGGTGGGGCAGGCCGATGCCTCACGAGACGAAGGGTAGGTGTGGCAGGAGAGTGGGGTACAGAGGGACCATCCCCCACCAAAGGAAGGGATGGAAAGTGAAGCAAGTGAGGGTATCTGGTTCAGATCGCCAAATGACGTTTTTGCAGTAGAACTGCAGAATGTCTTTATCGGGTCTTCCTAGGCCATTCCTGGGACATGTTGTCCTGTCCGTGTGAGGTGGTCAATTTCAGATAATGGCTCCTGTTAAAGTCAGTGGTCAAATCCAGGTTGTTAACGATTTGTTATTCTTCAGATTATAGCTGTCAGGTTTTTGTTTGGTTGAGGCATCTAAGGATCTTAATTCTGGATGACGAGTGGTTGGTTTGTAGGAAAATTGCTGCTAAGATTGTGGGCATGTCCTTCTAGTAAAGATATCCTGCGCGAACTGTGTTAAGGCTTTATAATTGTCGTCGCTCTCCAAGAGAGATTGTTCTTGGTTTATTGGCGAGAAACGTATTTTGGTTATTAAGAGGCAGCGGAGGTTTTCATATACTTGGTAGTGGTGCATCAGGTGCTCCCGCGTCTCTGGCTGCCACCTTTGCCTCTGGACACTCCTTTATTGATGTCACATTGACTAACAGAACGTTTGGTCACTGTGTCAGGGACTGAGGTTTCATACCTCCTGGACCATCAGTGACCACAATGTTAATGCATGCAACATTGTATCATCTTCAGATCCCAGAAATCTTAATTGTAATTATGATTTTCCTCGTTACAAAACACAAAGTTCAGATTGGGAGCGCTTTGATTACAAGTTAAGAGAAATTTTCACTGATGACAATGTTGAACGTTTGGGATTTAAACTGGCAGTTGCAAGAGGCAATGAAACTTATTATTGAGGTTCGTGATGGAACTCTCCAAAAGAAAAAGTGACGAAGGAATTCTGTCCCGTGGTGGACTCGAATCTTTCTGCTTTGCGAAGCAACCTAATGAATGCGAAGCGAGATTACCAACGCGAAAAACGTAATAACAGACTAAATGAGGAGATCGAGCGCTTACAGGAAATTTATAAGGAGACCAGAAGAACATATTTTAATCTTATTTATAAAGAACAGCGTTTGGCGTGGGAACGATTGGTAAAACAACTCTTGATGAAGACCCATGTAGTCTCCCTTACAAACTGGTTGTTGAAAAAATACATCCGGCAGAGATCTTCTCATCCATATTAAAGACAAATAATATTGAAACGCTTACATGGTCGGAGACCATGAATGCTATTCTGGACGAAATAATACATCAGGATGTTCAGTCTCCAGAAAATACCGAACAGACTAGAATAAGAATAGACCATTTTACCTACGAAAGACCTTCATTTGAAGAAAATTTCAAGCGTGAGGAGATTGATGAGGCCATTTGCTCCATGAAGGAGGGAAAATGCCCGGGTTTAGATTTGATGGAAGTTTCTGTCTTGAAAAGAATTTGGAAAGTTTGTCCAAAACTGATTGAAAATCTACTTAACACCTGTCATAAACAAGGTTCTTTTCCCAAATCGTGGAAGCAAGCGAATATATTAAAAAATCCTAACAAATCCGTAAACCAGACATCATCATACCGTCCTATTACCCTTTTTTCCTGTTCCTGAGGAGGTACTGGAAATTCTTATTGTGTAAGATTTCTAAATTATTACAGAGTACAGCAGGTCTACCTGCTGTTATTGACCACTATAAACTTAACCTAGAGTTACCAGTTAAGAAAGATGTGCAGAGAATTCGGAATCAGTTCCTTGTAGATTGGCAGGAGGAATGGTCTAATGATATTAAGGGTAGAATAACTAATAAATTCATGCCTAGGGTGATAGAATTAAGTAAATTAAATATGCCTTGGTTTAATCCAGGATTAAATTTAACGTTCTTGATTTCAGGCCATGGAAGTCTGAATTGCATACTTTTGGCCTTCCTGCTTCTCCACTAAGTAACTGCGGAGAGCCTGAAACATTGCAGCATTTAATTTTTGAATGTAACTGTTACTTAGATTATAGAAGGGACTTACAAATATTGAGAAATATATAGGAGGAGAATGACTTACCTAGATTTCTTGACAGTAAAGAAAATTACCTTGCTTTGGAGTAATTCGCAGATAAGATCTTTAGGCGAAGGAAAAGACTGAATGGAACTGAACCTATGAAAATTTTAAAATGAGTACCTTATTGTGCTCAGGTAGTTGGCCTTTTGTAAATGGTTGTTCTTGTGTTCTGGGCGGCTCTGGACATAATTGCTGAACTGACTTCCCACACGGGATGATGACAGATCTTGGAAAGAAAATTTTGCCTTGCAGCTTCGTAATGCTGAAATCTCAGATTGGTTGTAGTATTTTGGGTATAGTCTATTATCTGACTTACAGTTTTCTTATTGTGAGATCAGGATTTCTGATTTGTGAAATTTTGTATATTGAGCTGTTTGTTGACGAATTTATATCTTTGGTTGGGATCAAATTTCAATAGAGTTGACCTGTAGTGATGATGGGGATAACAGGTTATTCGATTATCACAAGACAGTGATTTCTGGTTTAACGTAGTTGTTGCTGGGTGTTCAGAATAATAATTGGATGTTTTCAATTGTATAAATTGCTTTCTTACTGGCTGGGGAAATCCCCATTAGCTAGTACCTCAACCTTCTTGTCTTTACTTCACTGCATGGTCTTGTGTTAATAATAATATCAAGAGTTTTAACTAAGTCAATTGAAAATTATGTCTAGGTATCTGATTGTTGCAGCTGTGACATGTTAATTTTCTTGTTACTGTTACCAGGTAGACAGTTATTGTTCTACAAGATTAATCTAAAAGATTAATTCTTAGTTTAAAAATTGATTGTCTTTTCCACTAATAACTTTACTCTTTTCTTCCTACTTCGCTTCTTTTCCGAGGATGCCTATTTCTCTCGTCCCCTTGCTTTCTATCCACTTTCCTTTCCCTCCATTCTACTCCTTCTATTTCCCCTTTCCTTTCTTTAAATACCTTGGGGCTCCAGGCTTGCCTGACAGCCCCAGTAAAAGTTTCAGCTAGAAAGTGGAACCTGGTGCGCCTCTACGTAGTCAAGGTCGGAGTCAGGAGGCAGGGGACCAGGTGTCCCCTGCCTGCGAGGTTGCCAGGTGCCGGCACTCAACATAACAAGACACATACTTACACCCCTACATATATACACTTGCCAGCCTGGCCTTTGCCTTTTCAGATGCTACAGCGGCATATAGGAGAAACCTTGGAGACCGCAATTAAAACAAACTCACCTTTACATCTTGACCTTGAGTGGTATCGTCGCCATCCTTCCCACACCGGGTGGAAATGGCCCGGGTTCGAATCCCGTCGACGACGCGAGGAACTTTAGTGGGTTTTCTTCACTCCGTGGCTGAGTTAGTCGGTCTCAGGCGTAGATAGCAAGGTTTTATTCGTCCAGCAAACAGGCAAATCGACCACAGAACATACGGAATTTTGAACTTGTGATATCTTGGTCTTGTAATAGAATAGTCCCTCCGGAGGAGTCCTCGCCTTGTTATGTTTGATGTGGATCCTCAAGTCACTCAACAACATTTAAAGAATCAACTTTAGGAGATGAAATTGGTGGACAGTGCTGTCCGTAAAGACCAACTACTTCAGAGATCAAGGTTCTGATTAGAAATAAGGCAAGGAACTCTTCAGGTCTTAATTACGTTGTGGAGTTTTCCGCGCGTATTAGGAGGTTCTTATTGAATCGCTCACGAATATTTGTAAACTAGAGTTCGCACCGGGTTCGGAATCTGTGGACTTCGACCCAATGTTATAAGTGTATGGCATGTGGCCCGGTATTGCGACACAGACGAGTTCTGCGGTCACTGTGCTGGAAGGGACCATACATATAAAACTTGTACTAAACATGCAGAAGCACCAAAGTGTGTTAACTGCTTGAGGAGGAAATCAGTATACAAATTATTTACACTACATACCATTGCATCTCTCCTGGTGTGAGAAAGAGAATGGATATATGGAAAAATTGAAAAAAATATATATATCATTTATCAGAAAATTTAAGAAACAACTACAAAACAACATAAAATATAAGAAAAAAGCATAAGATAGAATGGAAACAGTATGAATGAAGAGTTGAGTTAAATTGTCTCTCCCTCCCCACCGAATAGGATGATGGATGGATGGCCCATCCTAGCAGACACCATACTGTGGCTACTTAGCCGGCGTGGTGTGGGATGCTGACAAAGGCCAGTGTGGGATAGAACACCAACGCACGCGCTCCAACACCGGGATCCCTTTCCCTATGCTCCTTCATTCCTACTACCTGGGTTGGTGTTCAATCACTCCCCCGTCCTCCTTCTGCCCAACCCGGGTGGCTTCCTTCCCCTTTGCCTGGTAATTCCCACTGCCACCTGTCAACTCCCGTCCCCAGGGTAGGATATGATCCAGTCCTGCAGGAGCCCTCTTCTGTTCTCCCTTTCAACCAGGTGGGCTCCTTCATTACTGTCCCCCTCTTTCATTCTGCCACTTGAACCCTCCCACTTCGTACATCCCCACTACTATCTACTACTTTCATTTTGTTTTTTTTTGTTTACTGGAGTCTCCCTGTCTGTAGCCTTGGCTACCACAGAGTTCGCCTCGCCAGTACTCCATACTCCCTACTGCCTGGTCCAGCCCCTCATGGCAGTGGACGGTAAACTAAAGGTTTTTGTGTGCAAACACAGGCCCATAGGCTAAGAGGCCGAATGGACAGCACAAACCCACACTAATACTACACAAACACTCAATAACCTATATAAATCTGGCCTTTACAGAGTTTTGTATCCATCACATTTCCCGACGAGGAAATTGGGGGGAACCCCTCAAAGCCTCATTACAAATAACACATGGCAACGGTTAGGCCACATTTTGAGTACTATGTACAGATCTGGAGGCTTCAATTTAGAAAGAGATGGATCTGCTGGACGGGGATAAATAATGATACGTGCCGTACATACCGGTAATCTGAGCAAGAGGAAGAATCCCATCAGCATTGAGCTTGCTCAAACCATTCAAAGCCTTATTCACTTCAACCAGATTACCTGGCAGATGTCTACTCTGGAGATGCTACAATTTGCAGTACTTTGCATCTCCTGCTCTTAATATCCTTATTCCCAATGTTTACAATAAAATAACCTTCGTCCCTTAAAAGATAGAATCTGCTCCATGACATCATCAGCTTTTTGCCCTAGCAAACATACCCTGGTCCTATTTCACCTGTCTTTTTTGCACAATATATTACCAGTCTCCCGGACAATTGAGTCACCAACAATAACTAGGTGCATTTATGGCTGGTACTGAAGCTTTTGGTAATAGGCAAAAGTAACCAACCCCGATATTTCAAAGGAGTAAAATCGTTAGAGTTGGATTGCAACTACAACGAAAAAAAAAAAAAAAAAAACCTTGTATGACAAATAAAACTTTTGAACAGTGAATTTTAATTTCGATAGGAGGGAAGATTGTTTTCTTCCATCCGAATACCTCGTCTAAACACTAGCCAATGGACCAAGGCATTTTCAAGAATTTTCAAAAAGAGGGATCAACTGCTACAAGACATTGAGCAATCTTGGGAAGAACTCCAAGCGAGTGGTTTGATCAGCGGAGAACTTGTTCTTGATGAAGTTTTAGGAGTTGATAACGATGTCAGAGTAGCTGAATATCCAAGTGACTCCAATATTCTGGAGAGTATTCAAAGAACTAGTGACAATATCAACGATCAGTTGGATGAAATGATGGCAATATTAAACCTTCCAAACATAATGTTGGCAGAATTTTGTTCATAATTCCTAAAGATCACAATTTTTCTCTAATACTTTTAAAAAAGTAGTTTTAAGCCTAGTTTGTGGAAGATTGCTAACTTCCTCCGGAATTCTCCATAACAAACCGAGAGATGGCGCCACTATAAACATTTCATCAGAATGCTGAGAATGTCACACTTCTGATTAATGGTACAAAATGTACCATTTTATACTTTTGGCAAATGGTAGTTGGTATATTGTACACACACACACCTTTAATGAACACAGGCGCAGTCAATATTTTTTTTTCAATTTTTAATCGATACCTATTTTCCTATCGATAAACAGCGTGACCGAAGGAAAGACATACGGATAGTTCTTTTAAATAAAAAAAAAAATAAATAAATAAATTTTCTGCTTATACACCGGGACCACCACACGATCAGAGGAATTCACAAGATCGAAAGAATACAAGACCAGCACCGTATTTAGCAGTCAATTTTTATCCCAAAGTAATTAAGGCTATGAGGCGTCAACGGGGTTGTAAATTGCGTGTACTGTGACGTCAGCGTACATTAGTGAACATTAATAATTTTATGCATAGACTAAACTGTCGAAAAAATTAAAATTATTAAATTAATTACTTTGATTTTAAATTTAAGGAAGGGAAAAATAAACAGTTATAAAGAAAAGCTGGTTGCTATGGAGAAAAACAGTCGATTTGTTCCCTCAGATTACGAACCGCAAAAAACAGGACAGGCGTTGTCACTTCCCACAAAATAAATAGTAGAAAAAGCACGCGAAGACAACGGTAATGATGGAAGACTACTACCCCTTCTCCCCCTCCCCCCAAGCCCAGATTCACATCTAGTAGACGTCATTAGGATTTCCACTAACACGCTCTCTGTAGAAGATATCGATTGCAGTTTTTTAACGTTACTTTGTTCTAACCTTTGATCTTCCTCAGAGACAGCTCTTTTGTCTTTATTCGAATGTTGTGGCTTCATATTTTTTCATTTAATGATTTTTTAGAAGATTTTTAATTTTTTTTTTACAAGATAGAACCTTAGACAGAATCTTGAATATCAGCATTTATCTTTAAGTTGCAAAGCCCATGTGATAACGCCTTCGAAAGGAAGATGTCTGAAAAGGAGTTGGATGAAACCGAATAGGGGGGGGGGTTCCTCTAAAGGGCCCTTTTGTTGCACAGAAATTACCCTGGACATCCAGGAGGAGCTAAGAGAGATAGTTGGTGTAAACTTACCATGTTTACAGAGTATAATAATAAAAAAAAAAAAATGGAATCTCCTACAGATTATTTCTAGTCGCCTGTGGCGAGTGTTTCTTATAAAGAAAACAGATTGTTTCCCTATTTTTTTCCCCATCATTTCGTGCTTTTTTTAAAAAAAAAACAATCGCATTACAGAAAGGTTGGATTCAATTACACTCATAAGCGAAAAATATGAGAAAAAGACTGCACAGTTTCTGCACGTAGACTGATAATAATCATAATTGCTGAGTAATTTAGGTGTTGGGTTGCTTGGTGTCGGTACACGCGTGGTAAATTTAATTTTCTCCGGTTAATGGAAGTTTTCTTAGATTTCCGCTTTTCATAAACGCAATTGAGGAAAATAGGGGCTTATCTAGCTTCCAAGATGAAAATAAGTAACGAACATTAAGATAACAGGTCACGTGACTATATTTATTATTTAATTAGATGTCTGGAAGCTCATTTGGATGTGCCATTAAAATACCATTTCAACGTCATGCTTGATGTTAGAAACACAGTGCTGCCATCTCGCGGAAAGCTTATTAAATGAGAAAATCGTATATACAGCAGCTCATACCACCTCCTTAATTTAATACGAAAACAACCTAAGAAACGAGGTGCGTTTATAACTAACTACTTCTTTAAATACGCTTAACTTTTTATTTTAATAGTATTTTTTCCTTACGTTTAATCGCCTAATACCCTGATTAGCCTAACTGTACCAATTTTTTTTTTAATTATGACTAGCAACTCCAGTAGAGCAGAAAATATTTTTCCTGTGATTATATCTAGCAGTAATAGATGATTATTGTTCAAAGAAATGGTGATTATTTTGCATACCACAGTGGTAATTTGGGCCCCCTAAATAAACATTAGTATTCATAAACAGCGATTACCATAATTAACCTGTAACTACAATGTTAAAATAAACATGAAAAACGCAGTAGTTTATAATATTATTTTTGTGGGAATTTTGTGTTTTCTGTTGCATTCTCCTTTAAACGCCTAGCAAAGGAGAGAATGCTGACAGTGAAGTTTCTTTTCTTACTAAACCCCTTTTGCTCTTAATTTAATTAAATAATGGGATTTGTCGGTTGTAACAAGATAAGGAATGAAGGAGAAGATTACCCTCTCTTGAGAAGACCAGGTGGCATCAGTTGAATGTACCAAAAGTCCATGAAACAACAAAATATCAAAGATGCTCTTATGAAGTATTTCGTGCAGGAACTTATCTGTATGACGTCAGAACGTGGAACTAAAGCAGATGTTGTTGCAGTTGCTATGGAAACAACAAAAGTCTTCTTCGTTTCCTCTGACTATTGTAATATTATTTTCGCGGATGACTGGATCTTCGAAGATTAAGCAAAGATGCGTATACGTATATTCAGTAAGGGCCGGCGCTGTATGCTATTTGAGGGTGGTCTTGTTTCTTAGATACCGAGTTCGGCCAAGCGATGGAAAAGATCTTCGATCCTTATTAGGATTTGGAGAGGATCACACATTGCATCTTGTGTACCAGTGCACTGTTTATCTAATTTTTCTCGGTGAATTAAGCTTCATTGTTTTTTTAAAACTACACTACTCAAAAAAAGTTAGGGATCATCTAGAGATTGATTTACTATATCGATGTTTTTAATCTGAGATATTACTTCAGGCTGATCTTTACTGTCCAGAATTTTTCATTTGCGGCGTCTAGCACTAGGGGGTGCTGCGATCGCAAATATTAAATTTAAGGGAGAAATAAATTTCATCTGCCATCTGAAGTTATTGCCATTAAATATCATTTGTAGATTTTAGGCTTAATATTACTTAGGCGTTAATTCTTAGAAAGAGATTTAAGTTTCTCTTAATCTCACGAGACTGAAGAAATTAGCTCTTGGATGGTTTTATGAGTCATCTGAAACGGTACCAACTGTTTAACGGGTTCGGCTTGGCAGTTATTACCAGCTCAAGTAGTTGCCCGGCCCTATAAACTCGGAGTAAAGCCATTATGGCTGTCTTCAAAGACAGCGCAGATTATGACTATAAAAAGGTGGCTGAAATGTGCCTTGCGTAATAAGATCTTTTCATAGGTTCCTTACCAAGTAATATGAATGTCCACTAGGTGGCTCTACTAAGCACTGGATAGCAAAAGACATTTATACTCCTCAGGATCATTTAGGAGGAGTGTGAAGGAATTTAAGGCTATTAAGAATTTAGTCGTTACGGATATATCGACGCCTCTTATCCTCAGTTGCCTGCTGGACTGTTTAAGTGCGTTTTTTGAATTAAAAATCGATCTTGTGTCCCTGTGAAATACAATCTGAGGGCGTTCGTCGGATATTAACTGGTCTGCAAGAATCCAATTTCTATGCAAATGAGCTCTGTGTATGTGTATTTTAAACATTGACCCGATTAAGAAACTCATCTCGCGTTGTTATCCGAGAACCAGCTGACGGCTCACTTTACAACGCGAGGTGTAGTTTAAGTGGCGCGCGCGTATGGGAAATATGTTTAAGAGCCTCCCGGAAAGCTTTGCTTAGAACATTCGCATTATAGCGATTGGAGTCCCTTAAAAGACCAGAGGATGTAGGTTGGCTGTGCGTTATCCTCATAATAGTGCTGATGCGCCGTCGCACACATTTAAGAGCTATCATCAGGCAATTCCAACGGACTTTCCATTCCACTTTTACCAGTTATGTCCTTCCTGACTTGGTTTCCATTTTAAGAATATGAGAAACCCATTTATGTCTGTCTGTCCGTCCGCATACAGCAACTAAACTTCTAGCGGTAGTATTTTTATTAAATTTTATATTTGGTTATTTCAAAAAAGATTTCGGCTTGATGCTACGTTTGTTGCCGTTCGCTGATTGCAGAAATGAATGGGCAGTATGATGGATGCGCAGAAACATGTTCTCGGTTCAAACATATGGAACTCGCTGCTTTTTGAGGAATCGTTTTTTGTTATCGGTTTACTAAATACATAAATAATGAATTATTAGTATTTGTTTATTGTATTAATCACAACAGAAACGTGAAATACGTGTTACCAAAATTCGGGAGGAAATAAGTAAAGTGTATTACGAAGAGGTGGATGAATATTGCGTTATGAAGCGTGTGTGTGTGTGTGTGTGTGTGTGTGTGTGTGTGTGTGTGTGTGTGTGTGTGTGTGTGCGCGCGCGTGCAGGGAAGTTAACTACTTTTATATATTTTGATTTCTTCATTTAACTTAGTGTTAAGGAAGGAAGTGGAGCTCTTAAAAGATGGATTTTATAGCGTCTATGGACGAGCAACTCACCTGGTGAGAAGGGAAAACGGGCACCCATGAGAAAGACTTGGATTATGTGGGTTACAGAACTTTGCACCTTAGAGGGGACTTCACTGAGGTACATAGGGCTTTGAGAGGGAATAATAAACTGAATGAAGGTGAAATTTTCACTGTTATAAATTGAAATTAAGGGAGAGGAGGTTGGGAAGTGCTCTTTAAGCCAGTGTGTTGTTGATCACTGGATAAATTGCCTCTGTGGGTGGTTGAGGGCTGAGAGTTTGAGGAAGTACAAAAAAAAAAAAAAGTGTAGTTAGCTGGATATTTTAGCTACTGTTTATATTTTTTTATTTTTTGACTCATGCAGCAAAAGTCTCGATATTTGGTACACCACATGGTTAATACTAATTCTTTCTCTTTGCAGTTTTTTCGATATTCCATCTATTATTACGTTTTTCCCTATTCTGCCTCTCTTGCTCTTTTTTCTTCTGTCTTCTGTTTATTACGTTTTCTCTCTTCTATCTGTCTTGATCTTTTTTCTTCAATATTTCGTCTATTACGCATTTTCTCTCCTGTCTCTCTCTCTCTCTCTCTCTCTCTCTCTCTCTCTCTCTCTTATTATATTTTTCCTTGTCTTCCCTCTATTACGTTTTTCTTTCTTCTGTCTCTCTTGCTGTTTTGCCCTTCACTCTCTTCTCTCTCTCTCTTATTATATTTTTCCTTGTCTTCCCTCTATTATGTTTTTCTTTCTTCTGTCTCTCTTGCTGTTTTGCCCTTCACTCTCTTCTCTCTCTCTCTCTTATTATATTTTTCCTTGTCTTCCCTCTATTATGTTTTTCTTTCTTCTGTCTCTCTTGCTGTTTTGCCCTTCACTCTCTTCTCTCTATTACGGATTTTCTCTTCTTTTCTACCTCTCTTGCAATTTCTTCTGTTTTCCGTATATTGCGTTTCTCTCTTTCTCTTCTATCTTCTCTATTACGTCGCTCTCTCTCTCTCTCTCTCTCTCTCCTGTATCTCTATTACGGTTTTTCTCTTCTTTCTCTCGTGCCCCTTTTTTTTTCTGTCTTTCCTCTATTACGATTTTTTTCTCTTCTATCTCACGCTGTGTTCTCTTCCCTATATTACGATTTTTCTTTATTCTATCTCTCTTGCTTTTTTTCTTCTATCTTTCCTCTATTACGCGTTTTCTCGCCCTTCTGTCTCTATTCTTTTTTCTTCTGATCTTTTTTTTTTCTTCCCTCTATTACACTTTTTTTTGCCTGTCTTCTATCTCTCTCGATATTTTCTATCTTCTCTCTATTATATTTTTTCCTTCTCTCTTCCTTCTATCTCTCTTCTTTCTCTTTTTTTTTCTGCCTCTCTTGCTTTTCCTTTTTCTTCCATATATTGCATTTCCCTCTCTCTCGCGCTTTTTCTTCTTTCTATTACGGCTTTCTCTCTCTCTTCTGTATCTCTATTAGGGTTTTTCTTCTATTTTTTTCCCTTCAGGCCTTTTTTTCTTGTCTTCCCTTCATTAAGATTCATCCCTCTTCTGTCTCTTGCTGTTTTCTCTTCTCTATATTACGATTTTTCTCTCTTCTGTCTCTTGCGTTTTTTTTTCTTCTATCTTCCCTCTATTACGTTTTGTCTACCTACCGTCTTGTCTCCCTTAATTTTTATCTTCTCTCTATTACGTTTTTCCCTCTTACTGCCTCCTTTGCTGTTTCGTCTCTCTCTCTCTATTACAGCTTTTCTCCCCTTTTCTTCCTCTCTTGCATTTCCTCTTTCTTCTATCTTTCCTATATTGTGGTTTTTCTCTCTTCTGCCTGTCTCGCTCTATTTTCTTCTATTATTATTATTATAGTCTCTCTATTACGGTTTTATCTCTCTTCTTTTCTTTTATCTTCCCTCTATTACGATTTTTCTCTCTTCTGCCTCTCTCGTTCTTTTTCCACTCCTATTACCGTTATTTTGCTCTCTCTCTCCCCTCTATAATGGTTTTCTGTCTATCTTGCTCTTTTCACTTCTCTCTTCCCTATATTAGATTTATCTCTTCTTTCTTCTCGCTTTTTCTCTCATTGGGACTTTTCTCTTCTCTCTCTCTCTCTCAATTCGGCCGCGTTTCTTCTCTTTCTCTCTGTCTGATTGTGTCTTACCTCTTATTTCACATTGTCTGGTTTTTATTTCCGTGTTCTCTCTTTTCTTCCTCTTTTCTTTTTCCCACCATCTCCATCTTTCACTCCGTCCACTTCTAATTCCGTCCATCTGTTTGCTTTCCATCCGAAACCTCCCCACATCGCTCACCAGTGGCAGCCTAGTTTCAGCCCCTCTGCCGTTACCATGGCAACCACTTTTCCTCTCTCGCGCGCGGATCCACACACCTCTCGTAACGAGCGGAGATGGTTGCGATGCTACAAACGAACACGAGAAACGCTAATCCCTTTTCACCCTAAGAACACACACGAAAGGGGGTGAGCAATCAGTGACAGACTGAGGGACCTGTCTTTCGTTGTTTGCCAATCGCCGATGAAAGCCAGGTCACATTAATCTTCCGGATGATCTTTATTGGCTTGATTAAAGATTAAGGGCCGGAGTGGAAAGGGCAGCAACAGAAAGAGCCGCTCCAACCAATTACTCGCAGAAATGAGCTCCCCGAAAAATTAAAAAAAAAATAATAAATAATAATAATATATTTTGGCAGGTTGTGACGTATCACTTCGTAACCATGGAAACCCACTAGGCAGATTATAGTTCCGTCACCGACAATGCATCCTCTGACAAATTGTACATTTGGTCACTATGGAAACAGAGTGTTTGCATCCCACAAATTAGCGTTCGGAGAAACCCCAAATGACCGAACCAGTTCGGATTTTCATAGACCACTTGAAGCACGTGGCGATCCACAAATGAACGCCAAGTGACATTTTCTAATCTCCCCTGAAGGGAAAGTAAGGGGAGACGAATGAATGGTGGCGCAGATTTTCAAGTCTCGCGATGGCAGAAGCTGGAAAGCGTCATCATTGTAGATAAGAATTAAGTATTAATATACAAAAGTCATTATTTTCACAACGTAATATTCGCCCATCCTTTCGTAATGCACTTTACTTATATCCTCCTTGATTTTAAATAACAGCTGAAAAGCTAGCACTAGTTTCTTCTGTGATTAATATAACGTGAAAATATGCGCGGACCGAGATATTTCTTTCTTATACATCCGCCATATTGCTAATTTATTCCACCAATCAGCGCGCAGCAACAAATAATATCCAGTACTTCGCTGGATTTCTCTCCACTTGAATGAAACTCGGAAGGCTCTACACATCTTTCTAAAATAGTTAAATATAAAATATCGTGGAAGCACGCCCAGTGGGAGTTTAGTTATAACATGCCGAGACGGACGGATGGTGAGGGTAAAGCATATTGGAGCGCATCTAATATTTACCTTCGTTTTTTAATGCATATCCTGCTTTTTTGGGGAGATATTATTTAAAAAATCCTATCGCTGCAAACAGTCCCCCCCATAAGAAAAAGAAAGAACTGAAATAGGAACGTACTCACTTTTCAACCTGCCAATGAGAAGGCGAGTTGCGAATCCTTTAATACGAAATAAATGGACAAAATATATATTTTTTTTCATTCTAAATTTCTGCATTTCTTCTAAGTCGCCAAAATTCCTCTTATTTGTAGGTTTCAGAACAGAGAAAGCATGCGAGGGTAAGAAAGTGAGAAGAAATGGAGAGAAAAGGAAAAGATAGTGAGCAATAAGTGATAGAGGATAACAGAAGAATGCTAGGAGAATATAGAGAAGAGAGAGAGAAAATAATAGATGGAGAACGGATCGAAGAGAAAAAGAGGACAAATGGAAGAAAACAGGAAAAATAGAGAAAATAGGAAAGAAAGAGCGAAAATAGAAAACGGATAGAGTTGTAAAAAGAATAAGAGGATATAGAAATGAGTAGGAGAAGAATCGATTATAGAGAGAGCGAGAAAGGAGAATCGATGATAGAAAGAGAGCAAAATGAAGAGGAGGAGAAAAGATGATAAAGAGACAGAGAGAAAGAAGGAAATCGATGATAGAGAGAGAAAAAGACAGAGGAATAGGAGAGTAGAAGAGAAAGGAGGAGAATCGATGATGCATAGACAAAAGAGGACAGTAGATGATAGAAAGAGAGAGGAAGGAGAGCAGATAATAGAAAGAGAGGAAGGAGAGTACATGATAGGAAGAGAGAAAAATGAAGAGAATCGATTACAGAAAGAGGGAAAAATGAGAATCGATGACAAAGGATGAGAGAGAGAGAGAGAGAAATGAGGAGAGAATCGATGATAGAAAGAGAGAGAAAATGACAAAAATAGATGATAAAGGATGAGAGAGAGAGAGAGAGAGAGAGAGAGAGAGAGAGAAAGCAAAAGCGATGAGAGAGAGAGAAAAAAAGCAAAAGCGATGAGAGAGAGAGAGAGAGAAAAAAGGAGGAGAATAGATGGGGAGAGAGGGAAACTAGAAGAATCGATGATAAAGAGAAAGTAATCGATGATAAAGAGAGAGAGAGAGAGAGAGAGAGAGAAGTCGACGATAGAGAAAAAGAAAGGAATAGGAGAATGGACGCTAGAGAGGAATAGTAGAAAAAGGAATAAGAGAATGGACACTTGAGTGAAATAGAAGAATGGAAGCTAGAGAGAGGAATAAGAGAATCAATGGGAGAGAAAAGAGGAGAATCGATGATCGAGAGAAAAAGAAAGGACTGGATTACAGAGAGAGAGAGAAAAAGGAAGAAAGGGAATACATGATAGAAAGAGAAGAATAGATGACAGAGGGAGAAAAAGGATGAGGAAAATCAATTATAGAGAGAGAAGGAGAAAGAGAGAAAGGAGCAGAATAAGAAATGATAGAGATGGCAGAAAAGAATCGATGGAGAGAGTAGTGGGGAAGAACAGGAGAACAGAAGATACAGGAGAAAAGAAAACGGAGTGGAACACATGATGATAGAAAAGAAAAAGGAGACGAGAAAAGAGGAGGAAATAGAATAAAGTAAGAGGAAATGGGAAGATAGAGGGAAGGAGAAAATAGCAGTAGAATAAAAGAGAAGAAGAGAAGACTGGAAAATGAAAGGTAAAGGATCGATGTGGAATGAGAGAAGGGAAGAAAGAAAGAAAGCGAAGATGAGGAAAGAACAAAGAAAAGAAGAGACGGAAGGAGATGAAGGAGCGACGAGAGAGTGAAAAGAGCTCCTCCGCCCTTTCTTATTCCTTTCCCAATTTCGCATGGGTGGTGCGTTTCGAGTTTGGTTATTTGCAGAAATATTCCTCGAGGTGAAATAAATTTAATCTGTAGCCATGGAAACTGACAATTTGTAGAATCATTCCGCCGTTGGAGTGCAAATTTAATTTACACAAATCTTGAGGCAAACGGGGGAGAAACGCCGGATCACTTTCCACTTATTTGCATATTTGCGGCCGACAAAATATTTACTCACACAGACACACAAGGCGAAAGGTCACGAAAACATCGCGCAAAGACTTCCTTAAAATTCCCCGTCTTAACCTCCCCGAAGACACCTCGCAGGAGTGACCCCACTACCTTTCGCAAAATCCGACCCTCAACCGATATTTCTGGCTCTCTTCTATTTTCCCACAGTGGTCGCTATGGAAACGATCTCTATGAATACGATCTTGTCTCTTTGGGAAGAATCTCTCGCTCTTCACTTATCCGGGGATATCACGTGAATATTTTAAAGGATTAATTAATGTTTAATGGAGGAATGACATCCACCCAGCTCTCTACTGTCTTCTGCAACTTCTTACAAGAAACCAGCGCTTGGCACGCACACACACACACTGAGGATAAAAAATAAGAAACTAATTAACTGAGTTTCTTTAAGAAAACATCGAGCGACAGCTGTGATAATAATCCGCTTCTTTAAGCAAGAAAGAAACGCGAAGGAAGATAACTCAAACATAACTAATTCAATGAGCAAAATCAGCCCAATGCGTAGGGGACGCTACAAATTGTACAAGGTAGGTTTGTGTCAGTTTTTCCAGTCGTTTGTAGTTGGTGCTAAGGCGCAGGCAGTTCTAAGTTTCAGAAAAACGGTATGGGGTTCTTTGAAGACTTTCGATGTCCCATTTTTATCGATGAAGCATCCTTTGATCATTTGCATATTAGATGGTTATCAAAATCGTTAAATCCAAAAAAATCGCAGTAATTTAGGTTTAAATAATGGCGTCGCTAAATACGAAATATCCCTAAACTGGAATGATTATAAACGACGCCACTGAATTTAAAAAATGCACAAAGAATTCTTGGGATTCACTTTGAATAGCAGATGGCATCCGGTGTGGTTAAGATCCTAATGGAAGCATTTTTTCCCAAAGAATGCGACGAGTTTTTGAGGTTGATCTCGCGGAATGATTGCTACTAACAAGACGAAGTACAGTCAAATCGGGACTTTACTTTGTCTGCATTCCTCTGTTGTCATGGTAATAACAACCTTTACTGGAATCCCAGACATTTCAGACAAATGTTTCGTAAAGGATTCGTTTTGTCGCTAATGAAAGAGACAAATGCGTCAAGACAGCGCTAATTTTGCCCGTCCCTTCCTTTATTGGTGTGTATTTAGGAAAGCGTTCAGAAAATTAACAATTTGCATTTAATTAGTGATTTTTATTAAATGACTTTGTACATGGGAGGTAGTGTGTCCATAGATCGATGCAGACTTGTGCGCATGTATCTAATGTAAGGACCAGGAACATCAGTTCAACTACTCTGTGTTACTCTTTGAAGTCAGATTCTAGAAAAGATCCAATGTGAATGACGTTTTCTGTGTGTATTGTGCTGTTGAAGTATGGGCTCTTAGCCACCAGGAAGCAGCAATTACCAGGAAAGCTGCTTCCTAGTGTCCGTCCATGACTACATGGAGGTGAGCCATTGTTTACTATCATCTTGTCCATAAGTAGAACGAAATCCACGCCTAGTGGAGAAAGTGCAATACCAGTGGTTGGCAGTAAAATCTTCAGGGGCCCACCCAAGGGTATTAGCAAAAAATGCCTTCGTGGGTAGCACAGTTGGTAGATTTGCCCTCCTCCCCACACCGGATAGAGAAGATCTGCGTTCGAGTCCTGTGAATGACGTGAGGAATTTTTGTGGCTGAGTTAGTTGGTCTCAGTCGAAGTTAGCATGGCTGGCTTTTTCTCCCGGACAGTCGGACTTTTCATCCAGCAAACATAAAATCGACCACAGAACACGCAATTTACAAACAGTATACATAGAGCAATATGGCCTTAGCTGCTGATACATATAAAACCCAATTACAATATCCTTACAAGATAAATTATCTTGTATGAAATTGGACATTGATATCGAACATAAATTCAACTTTCAACAAGGCTACAATGACAATGATTCGAAGGGAAATGATTAAAAGAGGCTAATCTGGCATTAAAAGAACTATGACCCCTGTTGTGAGTCCTTTCTGAGAAACAAACCAACCGGAATGTCACCTGTGCAAAGGAAGGGTCAGCTTTGTTTCTCATCCTTGGGAGAAAATGCTGTTTTAAGATTTCAGGCGCATCAGCAACTTAGGCCATATTACGCAATACACAACATGTCTGTAAATTGCGTGTGTTCTAAGGTCGATTTGCTGTTTGCAGGGCGAAAAACCCGTTTTTCAGGGAGAAAACACCATACTATTCTAGCCTGAGACTGACTAACACAGCCACGCGAAAAAAGCACTTAAAAATTCCTCGTGTCATTGGGGTAGGATTTGAACTCAGTTCTTTTTCACCCGGTGTGGGGGAGGAGGGTGATTATACCAACTGTGCTACTGACAAGGGTCCTTGAGAGAAGCAGAAGCATTAATAATACCATCGTTTCCTACTGAGGTATCACAATACACGAAAAGTTAAAAGGAGAACAATAGGAATTAGACCCGAAAGAGGGGCCGGAGCTGATACCCTGCAATGTGCTTTTTCCAGTGAACAGTAAAATTGTTTTGTTTTAAATAAGAGACCTTAAAC
Organism: Mastigoproctus giganteus; assembly: GCF_048544385.1. Lineage (NCBI taxonomy): Eukaryota > Metazoa > Arthropoda > Arachnida > Uropygi > Thelyphonidae > Mastigoproctus > Mastigoproctus giganteus. The sequence continues at coordinate 233,104,107 of NC_143578.1, read as the reverse complement.
GGATCCCTGCTGGCAACCACGCAAAACTCTTTCTGGTTATAGAATGAAAATTTGAAGACACAGTGACAGATCTCTCAGTAAAATAGTTTGAAACCAATTTGAAGAAATTAAGTGGACAATCTAATGAAATAGGTTATCGAGGGCGCTGATCCACCAGAGTGAGTCAAAATCGCCCCTTATGGCGATGGTTGCAAGACAGAAGTGAACTCTGAAACTCCCTGGGGACGGCGGAAAGTTCAGACGGCTACCAATAATTGATGTTGTGGCAAATGAACTTTCTCTTGTGTTTCAGAATAGAGTTTTGGACATAGAGTATGTTGCAGAGGAGTCAATTTTTTATTAGTATTTTCAAAGTTTGAAAGCTCAGTGTTAAAAGCATCAAGAAATTGATTCCAGTTTATTTTGTTCAAGAAAATCTAGTAAAAGTATGTGCTGGGCAAAAAGAATCAGAATCAGGAACAGAAATGTAAAGAACCAAGGCTCTATAATCAATTTGAGTCTAGTCTTCACTTACTGACCAATGGTGAATGAAAGAGACTACAGAAGAGAAAGTTAAAATTAAGTGAAAGAATACGTGAATGGAAAACCTGGTTTATTTAAAACAATTAATTGCTGCAACAACGAGAGTCCGTAGTGAGGCTATGCCAAACTACCAAAGGAACCATAGAAGAGACTAAAACACACTTGACAGATTGAGAGCACAGACCGTTAATAATTGCAACTTCTAACTCGCCATTAACAACAGTGATGGCATTTTTAGGGTGTGGATGTTCAACTGAATTAAACGTTTGCAATGCACACTAGTTACCTTGCCAAGCAGGTAATAAGGTTCTTGTCTAAGATTTCTCAATAACTATTTGTCTAAGTTCATCAGCGACTGTTCTAGATTTTTGTGCGTTAAGCTGAAGACATTCGATGGAATATGGGACATTGTGGAATTAGGTGTTTTATCCGTAAAAGATTCTTATTCTTATGTATTCTAATGCTTTTTGATGTTCTCAATTGGAAGGGTCACGGACTATTTTGAGAACATGATGGCGTAGTCTGCCCATAGCCCAAGAATGAGTAGCAACGAGCCACTGCAGTGAAAGGTTTGCACTTCTGGGTTGTCCACCTAACACAAAGTTTATCAGTTTGCAATTGTGGGTTGTCCACCTAACACAAAGTTTATCAGTTTGCACTTGTGGGTTGTCCACCTAACACAAAGTTTATCAGTTTGCACTTGTGGGTTGTCCACAAAGTTTATCAAAGGTTTTAAAGATCTCAATTAACCTACGGCCCAAACCCAAAATTCAGTTAATGGATTGATATCTACTATTCGTTGTCTCTAATTAAGTTATTAATGATAAAATCAAGATCATTGACTACTTTCACATAGAAGTACACGTTGAGAGAATTTTCTTAACTCTTTCTTAACCATACAATCAGCTTTTTCAGCATCTAAACCAGTTACAGTATCAGAAACCTTTATAGGATTAACATTTGAGTTTTTGATACCGTGAGACACATTAACCCTAACCAAGTTCACAACAGTCGAACTGTCCAATTCAGAGTCCTGGGAGACAGGAGTATTTAAAGAAGATTAAGAGATACAAAGAGAAGTAAAGTACTCAAGGAAAGTAATCACTACCATTAATATTCTCCTTATGCATACAGAATTAAAATATAAAACAATTTAGTGTACATAAAGAAAATACAGGAATCAAGTATGGTTCAAGATCCAAATCCAAGATCTATTTCAGTTGAAAGTAGTTGATAATCCTTATCAGCAGTAGGAGGCTTCAGGCAGCAGTAAAAATCATAAAAATCATAATAGATACGTCAATAGTTATCCACTAAGATTTGCGGCCATGTTAATCAACATGGGACTATTTTAGAGCACAATTTTAAAAATATTTGAAATTTAAGAATTTTTAACTCCTAAATTATTCGCTAGGGGAGCAATAAAATAGTCCGAATATAAGTATCTGGGGGGTGGTCAATATGAATTATTTTAGAATTATTCGTCCAATAGGAAGGCTGCAATGGTAACCCATCAATTTGCCTAAAACCAGGCGAAAATTAAGGTCATCTATATTCAGTTCTGCTGATGGAAGCAAAGTTCCTTGCTAATGAGGGGATCATTAAATAACAATAATTCAATTTTTAAGTGAGTTTTCCAATATTTTTCAAATTCAAGATTCCACCAACAGGAGTCCCAATATAGTAATGGCCAACTACAGTAGGAATATACAACCAAAAATTGATAACTAAGTACTAAAAAAGAATGAGCAATGGCTACAGTGTGTATTTGTATTTAAGGCAATGCTGAAAATAAAATAAAACCACAATCACAAATAGTAGCCAACCAAAAAACACAAAAAACCCATTGGGGTTGGTTATTCTGGAAGGTAGCCATGTTATTTCTAACGGATGTGAGGTCATTTCAAACAGAAATGAAATAACATCACCGGATACACCGGCATCATTAGGTACCTCCTCTAATAATTTGGTAGGGCAGTGTATTTTGACGTAGTTCCACCAGTATTATAACCCCGTGTATTGCTTACTGTCCCAAAAGAATTAATGCAGATCGGTTAATCCCAAAAGCATCTTCCATTTTCTATCTTTCATAAGCATTGTCAGGGCAAACCTAATTGGGATGGACCTGAAATCAATTATTCACTTGGTTGGCATGATTCCGACCGTGTGGAAATTAAACTATCACCAAAGGTCGTCAATCTGTCAGCAGACAACCACAGTACACCTGTCTATGACACTGCTGGTGGTAATTGAGTGTCTTTCAAGAGAATGGAGTGATAAATGGTTTACCTTTACCTGGCGCCTGCTGCTAGCAGCGACCTCTCCTAAACAGAAGAAAAATTCATTATTAATGACTTCACCTTTGCTCCTAGACCTCGTACGTCATACAGAAAACAATCTTCAGGAAGAACAGAATGTAAAATATATCTTAGATGTTCATCTGGACCCAAACATCTGTTCTTTATCCTCATTGGTTGAGATAGGATGACGCGTGTCATTTGACCAATATGGCCACCGTGGATTAGTGTCTAATACCAAGGCGAACTGGTTTCTCGAAGAAGCCCTAAGTATTATTAACTTTGATTCTTGGGACTTATCTTTGTTCGAGGGAGCAGTCTTTAGCGAGAAACCTGCAAGAGATCGAAGATAAAAATTGAGAAAAATGGTGGAAAAATTCGATATTGTCTGTTCTCGACAAGGGAGGCCAACGAAGCGTAAACAAGATTAATTACTATCTAATCCAGGGCCGATTAACTGCTGCATCCTCAATTTGCTTATCTAATTTCCAAGATTAAGAAGTCACTTGAGCATTGCAAACGCGTTTTCGACCCCTATTTGTAAAATAAACGTGCGCTGAGTAACGTACACAAACTAATTCATTTTTTTTTTTACTGAATCAGAAAACACAGAAATTATTTTTGGGACCGACTGTACATTAAATTTTAAAATCACCGAAACAAAAAAAAAAAAAAAAATTATTGCCAATTAATTACATGGCTTTTCAGGTTTAAAAATTTCTTATCTTTAAACGAAGGTATTTTAAAAGCTTGCCAATTATAAAGTAATTAAACTATCTGCAGTAACCCTCCCCCTCCCCACACCGGGTGGAAAATGCCTGAGTTTGAGTCCCGTCGATGACGAGAGGAATTTTTATGGGCTTTTTTCACACCGTGGCTGAGTTAGTCGGTCTCAAGGAAGGGCAGCATTCCTCTCCCTAAAAAAGTCACTAAACCACAAGAACTCAACTCTGATTTGTTACTTTAGTTTTACAAACAGTGTTTTTCACACGGTGGCAAACAGCTTACAGTACATTATGGATTTCTTAGTAGCAGCCTAAATTTAATGAATTCTTCACCATGACAACGAACCAGCTCACTATTTTCTTCTATTGGATGCGGCAGAACTTTGATAGGAAAAAAAATAGTGTATTGTGAGCTGGTTCATTGTCAGGGTGAAGAATCCATTAAAATTTTCAGTAACACTAGATTTCATGAGAACAAGAAAAATTTTGGGACCTGTTTAAAAAAATTAAAACTCTAAAGCATAAAGTCTGTTTATTTTCAATATTTCGCGTGCATATCATCTATACATCAAACATTCATTACTCCACACTACTTAAGGAGAGGAAAAGTTCTTTGGGCCATCTAATATAACCTTTTTCCCCTCAGAAAATAACTAAGTTGACACTTAAGCTTAAACGAACGTGTTTTTAGGATTAAGGGATTATCTTTATCTCATAAAATGATTCCAGAGACTTCCTAAGTCACGTTGACGTGTGTAGGCAGCTGAGGATTTGGAGTTCTCTTTCACGGAGTAACTTTTTTTTTTTTTCCTACTATCCGTACTGCTGTTCATTGATCAGAACACGGATAATTGGACTGTTCAGGCAGCCTACTCGGGAGGAAAAACATTGGCTCTAAATGTTTTCTTTGGAAATGGGAAAACACAAAGACACCAGCGCTAACATAAACACAGATAAAAAAAAGGGGGTAATGCGCTGATGTCCAAAAATATTAAAAAAAAAAAAAATATATATATATAATTTTGTGTTCCGAAAATCTAACCAAGGCCGTCCGAAGGAAACTTCATCACAGAGCGACCATTAAAATTAAAAAAAAAAAAAAAAATATTTGAGTCCCAAAATCTAATAGCGAATTTCACAATGTCTTTTACAGATTATTAATAAAGCAGGCTCGAAAAATTTCAAGATGTCTGCCTTCCATCGTATTCACTGGGTTCAACACTGTTTAGCTTCAGTGATGATATGAGACCCGGTGCGTTTTACTTAGTATGACAGATCGTTGCTGGCACAATGATTTTGTTAACACGTAGCATAAGTCTGTCTATTCAGGACTCGATCGGGTTAACGCGCTTGGGAAAAACTGAAAGGAAAATAGAAATCTAGTCCTAATTTAGGAACTGCTGAGACTATCATCCTCCTAGACATCCTGGCTCTCTCTCTACGTATCTAACCAGAAATAGATCAGGCAAAGATGTGATATGGATGATGGATGGCTAGACACTTACGAATTTTAGGCAACTTTAAAAAAAAATTAGGATTTTCACCCTTAAAACTAAAGAAATTTGAAGCTCACATGTATAAAGGGCAGCACCTGAAACGTCTGTTCAACTCCGCCTCCTATCACTGTGAAGAACAGAATCAACTGTAAAATGGCCAAAAATGTGATTGGTGTAGGTTTGCGAAAGAAGTGTGCATGTTCTGTTGATGAGCTCAGGCCACTTGGCTACCCAGAAGCATCAGTCACCTGGAGGGATGACTCTGGTTACTCATTCACACCACGGAAAGGTGGGCCAGTCCCAGTAGATCAAGTACTGTATCAAAAGAGACTCTAACCCACCTACTGTTTCCAGGTGAGCCAGGGTCCTCTGGGCGCCGATTCCAGGGGGGACTAAGACTCCTGGTGGCTTAGTTTTTCGAGACAAACCCCATTTCGAGCGAGAGATCCTCACAATAGCACCTATAAATCTACGAATTTTTCCAGATAAATTGATCAGTGGGAGATGAAATTCAATTTTGAGTCAATAGTGGTACCTAATATTTTGTTTTCCTTAACAATAGGAATTTGTTTCCTGTCTATTTTAATCTGTGCAGGACGGCGAATATCTTGTTTAGCTCCAAATATCATCACTTTTGTATTTGTAGGGCTAATTTTGAGTTTGTTTTTGACTGACCACTGAACCTTCATTCTTCAAGACCTTTCTCAGAAAGGTCTTGAAGAATGCTATTTGCTGATTGTTCTAAGATTTCTGTTGTAGCACCAGGAATTAAAATTGTTAAATCGTCTGCATAAGCAATAATTTTTGCATTTCAAAAAGATTGAGATATCCAGTCCTGAAGGACTAGATTCCAAAATAGTGGTCCCAGAATGGAGGCTTGCGAGCATCTCCGATATACTTGCTTACAAATCTGAGACGATTTTGATTTAACCAAAGCAAATCTTTCATTAAAATATTTTTTTATTAAAAGATACAAATTAAGACGACATTCCACCTGATGCAGACATTCAAGGGGGCTCCCACCAAAGGGAATCAAAAGCACCCTCAAAGTCCACTATGTCCATAGCATATTTGCTCTCCTTCTATGTGAAAAACAAACTCCACCAGTGCATCTTCGCTAGAACGTCCCTGACAGAAGCCATATTGATTGAGAGAGATCATGTTCCTTTCATTTACAAATCTGAGACGATTTTGATTTAACCAAAGCAAATCTTTCATTAAAATATTTTTTTATTAAAAGATACAAATTAAGACGACATTCCACCTGATGCAGACATTCAAGGGGGCTCCCACCAAAGGGAATCAAAAGCACCCTCAAAGTCCACTATGTCCATAGCATATTTGCTCTCCTTCTATGTGAAAAACAAACTCCACCAGTGCATCTTCGCTAGAACGTCCCTGACAGAAGCCATATTGATTGAGAGAGATCATGTTCCTTTCATTTACGATTTGATTTAATCAAAAAGCATTTAATCTTTCTAAAAGTTTTCCGAGATTAGGAAGCAGAGAAATTGGTTTATAAGATATGGGGTAAAATGGAGGTTTTTCAGGCTTTATGATCAATTTCAGTAATGCCATTTTCCACTGTTTCACAAATAACCCCTCAGATAAACAAGAGAGGAAACTTTCAAGCAGTACAAGTGGGTTCAGGTTCAAAAATTTCAGAAAAAGACATTTTTCAAAAGGTCCTTGGCCTGAACACTTTTTGGGATTGATGTTTTTAGCCACAGAGGTCAGCTAGTCCAAGATAAAACGTTCAGCCATGTCACAAGATTCATAATTCTCATTTTCTCTTCGAATCTTTTGATGATCAACAGAATCTTGTGATAAGTCGTCCGTCAGAAATAAACTGTCAAAGACAACACTGATCATCTGAGTCCATATTAAAGTTTCCACCGGCCCAATACTCACCGACCCAAACATCTCAGGATTACTTTACCTATTTAGATCTTGTATAAGACTCCATGGGTCAGCATTACCAGAATTCGGAACGAAATCAATCCATGTTACCCTTTACGCTCTGCTATATATAGCTTCTCTTGAGTCTGATATATTCAGCATGAAACCCATCCATATCAGTCTGTGACTAGTGTCTTCGACGTTGATATCTCCTCAGGCAATATGAACCCTCTTCCACCGTTTTTACAGGCCTTATCTCTTACAGTGGTGGAAATCTCTCTTCTTCCTCTTGCAGTTTGCACAGCAAGGATCTTCATTCCTGTTGAGACACTCAGAAAACACGTGTCCTTCCTTAGCACAATGTTTGCACGTAGGTGATTGATGTGTGCAGAACTGAGACGTGACTTACCCTAAACAAAGATAGCATCTAGTAGCGATTGTGTAGGAGCAAACTTTGTGAGAGCCCATACAAGGAAAAATACGTTCCAATGTTGAGTTAAATTTGTATATCCTGGGCGAGAAACTGATAACCCAATTGACACTTGAGAAAGACCTAGATTTGGTGGAGAAACGAAAAAGATGGTTCCTGTTTAATTCCCTCCTTAGAGAAACCAAAGTCCACTAAGTTTTTAGTATACAAGTTATCCATAATCTTCTCTTTGGAGTGGTCTTTAGGGACATCAGACGTTATCAATGATGGACTGTCCTTATGTGGAATTCCTGCATCGGATAGAGACTCTACCGCAGAGATAGAATCGAGGTCAGCTTTGGATGCTGTCTCCACTAACACATCTTTATTTCTCACCAGCGAAGAGATTTCACCCTGACATTCTGTAAGTCAGACTGAAGGACTTTGGTCACAACATTCTTAATGTCCGCGCTTGTTTTGAAAGTGCTCGTATTCAAGGCCCTAAGGATAAAAACAATATTACTATTAGTACGAGTGGTGATCATTTAATTCGCGGCTTGTTGAAAGATCTCATCTTAATTGTCATCAGCTGAATCTTCAATGGATTTCTCTTTCTGGAAAAACTCTCCCTTGAACTTAACACACTTTTTCCCCCGTTGCTTCCACCGTTTTGGCTCTGCGAGCGTCGTTGTGTCTGACTCGAAACGCTTGCCTTTCAGAGCTTTCTTTAGACATGGAAACAAGAAGAAATCACACGGGGATAAGTCCGATGAATTTTTATGTTCTTTCAACAACCGATTTACAGTTTCTGCTATTTGTAATTCAAAGTAGTATGGAAAGTACTAGTTGATGATCGGAATTCTTTCTGGGTGAAACTTGTGCACCTAAAAAGAAAATGTGCTCTCGTCTGAAATTACTCTTTGAAATATATTTTAAGCGAGGTGTCTGCCATGGCCTTTTATTTATAATTACGAAATATTAAAAAAGGAAATCAAATAGCGAAGATAAAAAAAAGTATATGCAGACCTGCCACCTAGTGGTAGTTGTTATTATTGTAACGGATGAAGATGTGTTCTTACTCTTGGGTACTGCAAAATAAATCGCAAAAAAGTGTCTAATACGATAAAAGAACACTAAAATTTCATCCCTCTAAATATTATAGACACTTTCGAAACATGTCCTAACAAGTCCACTGACGTCACTAGACTTGTTTAAACAATACCGACATGCGTTATTCGTTAGTAAACAGCAAAATGACAACTCTCACCGAGTAGGAAAGGCTTGGAAGACATGCATAATTTATTTAGTGTTATCAGGCGAATTCAGGAGCATCTCCTAAACTCACGCGGTGTCCATTATGTTCGAGAAAAGAGAACATTTTTGGAAGGAAATGGCTAGAAGCACTCTATAGCATTTTAATTCAACCTACACGCTCTACCAATCGGTGTCTTGCGAGAAAACTGCCCAGATGGTTTATGAGGGTTGTAAAAGAGACTTATTTCTTCTTTTAAGTATGCATGTGGGACTGTGAAGGGAACGCTTCTCTGACCTTCCCTTCAGAACGTGATCCAAGAACCTTGATTTCTAAAGAGAAAATAAAATACTCAGGTGATTCGAGTAGAGATGCTTCCAGCACGTTTCTGATTTGGGCTTACTGACTTATTTTTATTGTAATTTTATCATATATACACTGCAATTTAAACTTATCAAAGGATAAAATCCTTTCTGAACTTTGCAGGATATATACATAATATTTGCTACAGGTGCTGACATCTGCTGGCAGAATAAATGTGCATAAACTTTAAGAGGTATAAAAATACTTCAGAAGTCGAATTTATATACGTCTAGATATTCTAAGGAAAGATATCGGACAAGAGGGATCTTCCACTGTTTGGAATAATATGTTATTTTAAGAAAAGTGAATCTTTAAAGGATTTTTCAAAAAGATGGACTATCGTACCACGATTTCAGAACCTTGAATCATTTCATGGAATATACTTTAAACTCTACTTATTTGAACCTACTTTTCAGCTGCACCAGTATTCTATTCTTTGGTAATCGCAAACCCAAAGGGTTACTGACACCTAGTCTTTGAATACTGTGAAGGGGTTGAGGATTGGGAGTTTTAATATTTTGCTATGGCAGTGTATTGATCAACAATTACTAGCTAACTGTTTTTGTAGAAATAAAATAAGAGGAAATGTATTTTGTGCAATACAATACATTTTTAACTTGCCTTTGTAAACAGCGGATCTATTCCCAAGAGGATGGAATTCACCTACTTCTGGAAAAAAAGAAACAAAAGGATTGGGCTGTCACATTTTAAGTAGGTACTACATCTAGAAGACAGAACTAAAAGTGACTTCAGTGTTTTGTAGAGACTCTTGTTGTTTGATGTTTCTCAGAATAATCTCGCTGGAATCTTATAATAGTTTTAAAATTACCCTCAAAGTAAGTCGGAAATCTCAAAGGAGATTACTCCAAGTTTTCTTCGGGAAATGTTTTGAAGATAAGAGACTGCTTTAATCCAAGGTATGTGTCAGAGTGTGTTTGTCATTTTAAAGAGTTTGTTTGCTTCTTCTAGTGGAATAAAATCAACTGGGATTTAATGAAAGTCCGAAATGGTTTTAGGTGGAAGTGGCAAGATTTTGGTGGACGCTTGTGTCTATGTAAGCTTGGGTGGTTTAAAATGAGGTCCGAAAATAATCCAAAAATTGTTTTTGGTGAGTTAACTTTTAAAATCTCAATTACAGATGGATTGGTCAGGTCCACGCGGGGACTTCATGAACAGAAGATTTTGTTAGAAGGTTATGAGATTTTGTTTCTCTGACTTATGGGTTTGAAAATAATCACATTTCAGTATTTGTTCCATTAAATTTTTGCAAGCCAGTGTACGTAGGACGAATATATCGCTTTGGCATGAAACACATGTAAAAGATGATCATAAAACCTTTGACAAGTTAATAAGAAACAGAAGTAGGTGATGTTCGTGAGTAAGGGTTATTAGCCGAATGATCGATTGGTGATGTTTATTAGGAAGAAGCTTCCAGCCGGAAATCGATTTGCAGCGTTGATGGATTGGTCCATAGAAGGGAGTTACTTTTTAAGATGCAAATGTTCCTCTGTTTATCAATGTCTTCTTCAATATAGCTTTGAATGAAACACCACCTCCAGAAAGCCTTTATGAAGACAGCATGGAAATTTTAATGATTGGCACAGATCTGCGCATTATTTTTTCAGAGCTGGTTTGTAAAATATCCGATTAGATGTCGTGTAAACATACCAACATGTTCGTGCTGATGATATTGCTATATCACGGTGAATAAAACATTTTATGAAACTAAAGGAGAATCCGATCTCCTACCGAAATCAATAAATAAGTAGGACAGAGGGACTGGACTATTCGTTCTCTGCGTATTCCCTAGCAACGCTAGTAAATACAGTAAGATACAATTTGTTTTGTGTTTCTTGTCAGAGACATATTTCATCCACAATGGAAAGTTGTTTTGGTTTTTATGCTTTGGTAAAAAATATTTGGATTACGTCAGGATGATGTAATTTTATGTAGGAGGGAGCCTTCGTAAATAATGTTTTGTGGGAACAGGAAATATAATCTTTCCTTTCTTTTCGAAAGAGGGTATGTGGCAATTATTCCTTGTTGGCGATATTTGAGCAGCTTTGTTTTCCTAAATTTTGCCTCTATTCTATATTTTTTAACAAAAATTGTTTATAGTCTATGGGAGAAGGGATGTCCTTGTCATAAAATAATATAAAAACATTTACATTATTTACCTTTTACCATGAATATTAATAAAAAACGTATTAGCTTAACACTCTTCCGATATGCACATAAAACAAACAAAATACTCCAGTGCTCGAATATCATAACATGCGGACGGAAGGACAGATAATATGGTGGAGACAATAGGCGAACATTGAAAGATATAAATAGAATCAGTGAATGATAAATTCGCGTGTACTATTGTGCCTTCCATAAAATTTTACAAGTGATACAAAATTAAGCAATAAAAAGGAATGATAATTAATCTTTGAATTGTTTTCTGGTTTCTGAACGATTGGAGTAGAAAAATATGGTGCAAAATATTCATATGGAAGCCAATATACGTCCGTTTTCCTCTCAAGATAATTTATGTCCCTAATGTAATTTACGAGCATCCATTAACTAAACTCATAACGTATGGTCATAAAAATATTTGGAACTTCCAAAGGGTTTTGTTTCTTTTCTTCAAATATAATTTATGGAACAATAACTGTCCTTTGGAGGAACTATCCTAACCGCCCGAGTAATGATAAATGAATTGTGTAACGCTTGCTATTTTCCAGGCCTTCAAAAAGAGTGTTAGATGCAAGGATTTTATAGTTATTCAGAATAAAAAATTGCATGAGGATGTGCAAACTGGGATAACTCATCAGTTACATTAAAATCACCATTAACAAGTTCCGATGGGTTAAGAATACACTATGATGATTGGCGACATCTTTATATTTTGGACAGCTTGGATTCTGTTTAATTTTTCACCAGAGAAATAATATTTGGGAAATGATGAGGTTTGTTACCTATTCGTATGGATCTCTTTCGAAGCAGTTTCCTTGTTTTAGTGTAGGGTTTTAGGCACATCAGCAGCTTAGAACCATGCTACCCTCGCCTGAGACCGACTAACTCAACCACGTTATGAAAAAGGCCCATAAAATTCCTCGGGTTTTTGATGGGATTCAAACTCAGATCTTTTCCAAGGGTGAGGAGGATGGCTATTCTATCAACTTGGCAACCCATAACGTCACAATGCTTAGAAATTATGAAAAAACTACTACTCTCACTACTATTATCGTAAAGAATGTTTTAAGGCTAAAAATGATGGATCTTTTTATGGGCAAACAGATGGACGCTAAAACAGCAGGAGTGTCGATAGCTTTAAGGTTTTTGTTTAATAAGTGTTAGGAATTATTTTACGATCTAAAATATTAATACGAGGATGCTTGTACGAGAGTGAAGGTGATTTATAGGATATTTAGTGAACATAGCTCTGGCTCACGTTCCCGGTGTAGCCAAACCTCCCTGGACCAGCACTGAAGAGTAGAACATCAAAGTAGTCATTTACGAGATCACGTATTTCGCGATGTTATGAATTTTTGATATTTTTCTGGTAAACTGCATTTTCTTCTGTCGATTGCTTTGGAGCATAAGGATAACTGCGTGTTGTATAAAATTCCATAGACTCACAAATGTCGGTTATTACATCGAAGATGGGAAAATGGATACAATAAAAAGATACGCCTATTCCAAATGAACTCTTATGTTCCTGCAAAACATCTGCAATTTGTGTTTTTTAACATCCAGTTTATTCCAATTAACTTTAGAATTGGTTATGTGATCGAAAAAGTGTTTTATAATTACGTTTATCTCTTATGAAGTACAACTGTAACATATCAAGGGTCTCTGATTTCAGAGTCACCATGGAATCATTAATAAACTTGATGGTGCCACAGATTTTTATCTTTTAAGAAGCGATACAACTGGAGCTTAATTTGCATTCCAATATCTCTGGATGTGAATTTAGCATTCGGTTTTAAATAGGGCAATAAATTCAGAAGGCGTTGTACCAAGTCCAAAGATAAAGTGCCAATAAAACGCACTGGTAAGACAGAAAGTGTGCCAGAAAGCCACTGGTTAAAGCGTGGAGGAATGCTTCGCATATAAGAATGGGAAATGAGGGAAAGAGTTTATTTTTCTCTTTTTATTTCTTTCCGTACTTTGATGTCAGCTGTTTTGGCACCTGTCCAACTATCTGTTTATTAATGTCGTTTCAACACCCTTGTCATCTTGCTCCTGGAAATTAATAGCCTGTTAACATTTAAAAGGCTATTAATGCGCGATCCATAATTGACAGTTAACATACATTAGTAGCCGGAGGACTTCGATGGAGAGCTAATAGTTTTTGCTCAGACACCAGAAACGCCCAGCCATTAACTTGACTAGAAGGTTCGATAAGAGCTCTAGACGTAAAAATCAAGACAATCTCTAATATCCCATTTATCACAGTGAACTCCTAATTACGCTAAATATGAGTTGGATTGTTTTATGCAGTTCGGAAACTCCAGTTTAACTTAATAAATTAAAAGATACGAGAAAGGAGTCAAAATTCATTCAGTCTCATGGTGCTAAATCAGAGAATAAGGCAAATGCGGTCGATAGTTAATTGTCCTGGTAAAGGAACCAACCGTTTTCCTGTAGTTTAAGGCGGACTGCATCTTCAACCGTTTTAAAACTTCTTGGTAGCAGGCTGCGTCAAAAGTAATGTCTTTGAAAATAGGATGATAACACTGTCCCCTCGTTGTCAAAAAATGCCATCAGCATGACCTCCATATGCGAGTTTGATATTGTTGATGAGCACGTTATTATCCATTGGGAACGTTGAACAATCTTTTAGCTACCATTATGCCTTCAAGAATTTTAAGATTATTCTGAAAACTTTTAGATAAAACTTTATATGAATACAGTTATTATAAAAATTGTCTAATTTAATATTTCTCTTTGGATATTATAAATGGCTGAAGATAAGTAGAATCATAATTAGTTAATGAGCAGCTATAACTGAAAATGCTATCATAAAACGTAAAATAATATGGCTGTATACAATTATAGAGAATTGAAGTACTCTGGGGCCATTATGGACATGGAGCTATGTAGTAGTAGTAGACTGCTCAGGACCAAGATATCGACGAGGAATATTACAACTTTCTGAAAGTGATAAAGCCCAAGAAACCTATAGAGAAAAAGAAATCCAAAGAAGAAAAAATTAGTCAAGAAACACTTGTCATGATGAACCAAAGACGACAAATGAAGAGCAAGAAAAACACTGACAGGGAGAAAATTGAGTATACTGAGTTATGCAAAGCCATTAGAAAGAGACTCAGAGAGGATTTAAGAAGATTTAACACAAGAAAAGTAGAACAAGCATTAAGGGAAAACAAAGGATTTAAATCAGCAGCCATGAGCAGTAATACAGAAAGACAAATGATACTGAAACTGAAGAATAGCGATGCTGTACTTATAAACAGCAGAGAAGGCATAATTCAAATAGCAGAAGACTACTATAGAGAATTATACAAGGGGCGAGGGAATGATACCAGCAGTGGGGAACATGAATTGCAAAGTAGCAACACATACGACATACCCGATATTCTTCCTGATGAGGTAGAACATGCATTGAAGAAAATGAAGAATCGGAAAGCCCCGGGGGAAGATGAAGTTACTGTAGAGTTGTTAAAATTGGGAGGAAGAGACATAACACAAAAACTGGCAAGGCTCTTCACAAAGTGCATTAGAAAAGGTGTGATGCCTAAGCAGTGGAATAATGCAATCATAGTTTTGCTGCATAAGAAAGGAGATAAATCAGAAATTGGAAATTATAGACCAATTAGCTTGTTATCCCATATCTACAAGTTGTTCACAAGGGTCATTACTAACAGATTAGAAAGAATACTTGATGAGAATCAACCGAAAGAGCAAGCTGGCTTTATGACAGGATTCTCAACTACGGATCACCTTCACGTAATATCACAGCTAATGGAGAAAGCAAATGAATATAAAACACCATTATGCCTGGCATTTGTGGATTATGAAAAGGCATTTGACTCCATAGAGCATAAGGCAATGTTTCGGGCACTGGAAAGACAAGGCATAGATACTCCATATATTATGATTTTGAAGAAAATATATGAGAGTGCTACATCCTTTATTAGACTAGACAAAGACAGTAGCAAATTTAAAATTGAGAAAGGAGTTCGACAAGGAGACACAATATCTCCGAAGCTGTTTACTGCTGCCCTTGAGGAAGCTTTCAGAAGATTAGACTGGTCGCAGAAAGGAGTCAATGTGAAAGGAGAGTACCTAAACCATTTACGATTTGCAGATGACACTGTGGTCATAAGCCACGATCCCAAAGAATTAGAGGAAAATCTTAATCAGTTATGCACAGTTAGTAAGGATTTTGGACTCAAGATGAATATGGCTAAAACAAAAGTAATGATGAACAAGTATGCCACGGAAAGGGAAATAATGATTGAAGGAGCAGTAATTGAAAAGGTGGAGTCATATACTTATCTGGGACAAGTTATTAGCTGTAATAATGATAAATGGCTGGAAGTCAAGAGAAGAATAAATTTTGGATGGATAGCATTCAGGAAATATAGTCATATACTGAAGAGCAATATCCCAGTTTGTCTGAAACGTAAAATAATGAATCAATGTATACTCCCCACCATGACTTATGAAGTGAAACTTGGGCACTCACCAAAAGAATGGAAGAGAAGCTAAGAACTACACAGCGAAGAATGGAACGAATTATATTGGGAATCAGACTGTTAGATAAGAAGAGAAACACATGGATTAGGCAGCAAACTCAAGTAAAGGACATTCTTATCAAAACTAAAGAACTAAAATGGTCTTGGGCAGGACACATAGCTCGAAGACATGATGACAGATGGACTAAGAAAATAACAGAATGGTACCCAAGAGGAGCTAGAAGAAAACCTGGAAGACAAAGGCGAATTTTTGAGTAGTAAATGGATGGCCAGTGCTCAAAACAGAAGGAACTGGAAAGTTTCTGGAGAGGCCTTCATCCTGCAGTGGATTGAAAATGGCTGATGATGATGATGAGTAGTAGTAGTGGCATGTGACGCAAGAAAGCAAGTGTATGCAGGATCAGCCAAAAAAAAAAAAAAAATCACACCATTCCCTCCAAATGCCTGTCCAGTTCCTCCTTAAATTTATTCAACCTATCAACTTCCACAACGATAGATGGAAGTTTGTTCCAGCAATTAACCACACGCTGGCTAAAGGCAAATTTCCGCACATCTATTCTACATCTGTCTTTTCTTAATTTGAATTTATGCCCCTTTAGGTTCGTAATCTGAACAAGTGGAAGGATCCCATCAGAATTCAGCGCGCTCAACCCATTCAAGGCCTTATACACCTCAATCAGATCACCGCGCAGGTGCCTGGTCTCCAGCCACTGCAATTTGCAGAACGTAAGCCTCTCTTCGTAAAAGGATCCTTTCATTCCCCTCACCAATCTTGTTGCCCTTCTCTGTACACGCTCAAGCAAATATACATCCTTCCTAAAATGAGGCCTCCAGACTTGTAGGCAGTACTCAAAGCGTGGCCTGACCATTGCATTATACAGAGGGACAATCATCTCTTTTTCCCTGCTAGCAAAATTCCTATATATCACTGACAAAACCCCATGACCTGCCCTGGCAGCCTGTCTGCATTGCTCAGAAAACTTCATATCTGACTGCACAATTACTCCCAGGTCTTTTTCATTTTCTACCACCTTAAGTGTAGTACCACACAGTTGGTAGGTTTCTCTGGGGTTACTTCTACCCATATGCAGTACTTTGCATTTGTCAAGGATAAACTTCAGTTGCCGCTTAGTCCATCTGCCCAAATTATCTAGGTCCTGTTGCAGTAGCACACTGCCATTACTGTCATTAACAACCCTGTCACCCTTTGTATCATCTGCAAACTTCGACCTTAAGCCTGATATACCTTCATCAATATCATTGATAAATATACAAAACAACAGTGGACCCAACACCGAACCCTGTGGGACTCCACTAATAACATTAGTCCACGAAGAGCAGCACCCATTGATTACCACCCTCTGTCTTCTCCCACTTAACCATCCTTTTATCCATTGTAGCAACTTACCCTTAATACCATTCTGCTCCAATTTGTACAATAGTCTTCCATGCGCAACAGTGTCAAAAGCTTTCCTGAAATCCAAATATATGATATCAAAATTATTTTTTGCATCCAGTTCCTTTGTAACCACATCATAATATCCTATCAAATTTGTCAAACAAGACTTTCCCTTAACAAACCCATGCTTTGTCTGAATGATTGCTGCAGTCTTGTCTAGATGATCCTGCAATGCATCTTTAACCAGTGACTCCATTATTTTACCCGGAACAGAAGTTAAACTAACTGGTCTGTAATTACTCGTGTCACCCTTCGATCCCCCTTTGTGAATTGGGGATACATTTGCAAATCTCCAGTCCGTGGGAACCTCCCCTGAGTCCAAGAATGCTCTCATAATTATGGCTAAGGGTTTGCTTAGTTGCTTTGCCGCCTCCTTTAATATAACTGGATAGATCCCATCCACCCCAGGTGCTTTTCTTATGTTTAACTTCAACAATTTCTCCTCCACTTTGCTCTCAGTTATTACAAAATCATTAAGTATCCTGACACAATTTCATAACCTTCTGCCATTTTCAAACCTTAATAATTCCTCTTGTGTGAATGTAGATGCAAAATACTCATTCAGTTTGTTTGCTATCTGAGCAGGATCATCAACATTCGAACCATCGATGTCAAGTGAACCAATAAGATTCATCCCCTTCCTTTTAGAGTTTATATAAGTAAAGAAATCCTTGCTGTTTTTCATAGCATCTTTTGCCAAGGATTACTCGTAATCTGCCTTCGCCTGCCTAACCTCCTTTGTGATCTGATTACAGATTAGCTTATATCTGCCATAGGCTTCTGAGTCGCTTGATATTTATTATTTTTAATTTATGTCTTAATAATTTATGTCTATGAACTAACTAAATAAACAAATTACAGAGTTGTGGGGAGGATTCTCCAGTTCTTTAGAGGAGTCCATGATACCATTTTACACTGCTGAGTTGCGTTCATTCTGTTTAAGGGATTCATTATTTCGTCAGAAATGCATCCTGTATATTATAATTTCGCACAAATTTAAGGCCGTAATAAGGATTAAAAATATAATAAAAGTTCAAGATTTTGCTGCTTTTTCTCTCTCAAATTATTCGGCAAAATTGCATAGTCCCATATGTGAGGTAGTTGCAATTTTCTTTACAACTTTCCACCACATTCATAATAAGATTTTTTAATGGTTTTTTTTTCGCACTCGTTTCTTCAACACATTTCTCTGAATTAAACGCGGAAGATGTATGGATGTAATTATGTAGTCCAAATAGTTTCTTTTTGCCACTTACATTGCACGATGTAATTTAAGTACAATAAGCAGTTCCGGCCTGCATTCACAGTTCCGATCGATATTAATTCTAGATTCACGCTTTTTATTATTTTGTTTTCAAAAAGTCGGAATAATTTATAGTTAAAACGAAAGTAAAGTTTTTTGTTATTTCCTTTCTGTTATTATTATTATTTTTTCGATATTATTATTTATTTTTTTCGATGAATTTATAAACATTTCGATTGGGGGCGCTGCTAGCGCCCCCAATCGAAATGTTTATAAATTCAGTTTTCAATGCTAAGAAAACACTGCATCTCAGTGCCAAACTGAATAAATTTTTAACACTCGCATAATTAAATGTAAATATTTACATTTAATCAATTTTAGGTTTAAATATGAAAAGCTCCTTTCAACTTTTATAAAAATGCCACTTATTTTATGCTTTTATACTTTTTTTTTTTTTTTAACAAAATGCAACCTTAATTGAATAAACAGATAAGAATTATTTACTGAGACATTTTAAAGTTTGTGTTTGTAGAGATGTACTTTAATTTTTTGATTATATGTAGGTGGCAGCACTGTACTTATTTAGTAAATAAAATAAAGATACGATTAAATATGCACGAAACACGGATAATGCAATTTACACAAACAGACAAAACATAAGCCCAGAATATGAATGAAATAATAGCAATGTAATTTATGATAAACAAAGATTATCAGTTGAATTATTTGTTGATTTATTACGGCTGATTTATTTATTATTTACTTCGACATTTTCAAGTTTCTGTGAAAAAAGATGTACTTTAATTTTTCCATTTTTATATGTACAGATGGCAGCACAGTATTTATTTAATAAGTAAAGAAATATATGATAAAATATGTACTGAACATGGATAATGTAAATCTACACGAGCAGATGAGACATAGTAAGGCCCCGAATATGAATAAAATAAAAGAAAGGTAATGGAGTTGATTTATTGGAAATATATAGTTACAGAAATAATTAATTTTAGATAATTATCAGTGAGTTAAAGCGAATATAAACTCCTTAATAAGTGTGACTATTAATCCAGTCGTTAGCGAACTGTTAATCCAGTTGTTAGCGAGCTACTGATGAATCCTATTCAAAACTAACCATATGAACAATGGCGATGCTTGAGATCTTAGCTCAATCTAAACCAAATTTCTAAACTAATGAAATTTTAAAATATCTCATTCCGTGCATTCCTTGTGGCAGAATGTCTGAAGGGAGTTGGAGTTATTGAAATATGAATATTTCATTAGTTATGAGTGCAGACAGAGCGAATGAGGTTTGTGTTTTGGTAATACAATTCACAAGGGTTCATTAACAGAAGGTTATTTTGAAGGGCAAACAAACATATTTTCCCCAAATGATTGCTCAAGTATTTTTTAGCTAATTTTCAACACCCTCCACAAGACTACATCCAATAACCTTAACTCTCTTCCCCAAACAAGCTGAATCCTATTATCACATTTCTCCAATTTCTCAGGCGCCTCCGTAGCGAGGTGGGAAGGAGCAGCAGTGCGTAGCACACGCTTCTTGATTAGACCGGGGTTCGAGCCCGTCACCACCAAATATGGAGGATGCGGAAAGGTCAGGGAATGACCACCGCATATTCCCGGAGCAATATGGCCTTAGTTGCCAATGCTCCTAAAAAAAAAAAAAAACAAACAAACAGCAAACTCCAATTTCTGCTCCTCTGGAAAACTCTTTGATGATGGTTACGTCAAACGTGACTTCAAATCCAATAAGCTAAATTAGCTAACTGGACAAATTAACTTAAAAGACCACCGCATTTCTGCGTATCAAAGATTGTCTTTAAATCCAGGTGCAGGACATTCTCCACTGAATACTTCTCTTTATTTGTAATCGATATGCCTACGCAGGCACAACAAATCGGTAATTGGCTAACAAAGTTGCTCTTACTGATATCACCACCCTCAGGAGAAAATCAGAAGGTTAAAGAAGACACTTGTTATCTTCCCGGTAAAGGTTATGACATTTCCAATGGTTCAAATCAGGTCTGTTTTAATTTTATTGCCGACAGATGCATAATAAGGTACATTAATGGTTGATCTATAATCATCTAAGGTTGTTACTTTTCTAGAAGACAAACTAGCCTTTTGGGTCCAAAGAAAGGCCAATAATTCCTAAAGCTGTCTCTATTTTTAATATTTCCGATGCTTAGTGTATTATTGATTGTCCTGAGTGTAGACAATTTTTATCGTTAAGTAGACTATGTTATATATAAATCAAACTCCATCATATTTGTGCGTCTATTCTGGTTCAAATGAGGTACATAAAGTATCAAGGAAGTCGATAGGCTGTACCAGATGGCTGTTTATCGCCATCTGCTCAGACTCATCCAAGGAAAACAGGAATTAATCAATCGTGATGCTTTGCAGAACTTTGTTGGTGCCAACCAGCGTTCCGCATGAAGCTTTTTAGAACAAGTACGCAATATCTCCAAAATGTCACTTCAACCATTTTAAATAAAAATGTTATTTAGCTTGCGCTGATACTTGTCCAATATATTAAATTTAGTTCTGTAGTGCGATTCAAGTGTTTATTGTGACCTGAATTTTATATAAATCGGTTAATGGATCCTTGAAAAATATCCTTTTGAATAATTTTTCAATAAGGCCAGATTCATATATTTTGTAATTATTTTTTAAAAATATTTTTGTTTATATATTTTATTTTTTTTACTTCTGACAAATTTTGAATCATAATGATGACTGTTTATTATAAAAAACATTCAGCCCTAAATGCAAGTAAGGCTCCTGGAGTTAATGGTAAATACCCAATAATTTTAAGGGAACAATTTGGACATAGTTTATTTGGATTTTATAAAGGCATCTGACACGGTCCCTCGCGAGAGGCTACTGTGTATAAGCTGGAATATGTTGGGATTACTGGAAAAATTCTAAGATGGATTTCTGGGTGTCTACAGGGCAGAAGGCAGAGAGTTGTCATTAATGAATATTCTTCAGACTGGTATAAAGTCAGAAGTGGGTTCCCGAAAGATCTTTTCTTGGACCACTGTTGTTTCTGATTTTTATAAACGACATCGAAGATGGGATAGAATGCTTGATGTACAAATTTGCAGATAACGTAAAGATTGGTAAAGCGGTTAATAATCAATACCAAGCAGTGCTTGGTACTGATTATTAACCGCTTGAACAGGCTGCAAGAATGGTCAGAAAAGTGGAATGTTTTAATGTATCAAAATGCGCAAGGTTAGACTTGGGGAATATCAACCCCAAAATAAATTATACGCTTGATGGGGTTGAATTAGAAACAGTAGAAGAAAGGGTTCTGGGATTTATAAAAAGGACAGATATGAAGTTTTCTGAGCAGTGCAAACAGGAAGCCAGTAAAGCTCATGGTGTCCTGTTGATGATTTATCGAACATTATCCTGTAGAGATATGCAGGTCATAGTCCAACTGTATAAGGAAATTGTATGGAGACCTCACCTTAAAAAAAAAAAAAAGATTGAGTTACTTGAAAGGGTCCAAAGACTGGCAAGACGCATGGTGAGATTAGAAAAAGGACGACCATACGAGGAAAGACTCTGATAACGTGGGCTACAGAACTTGGCAACCAGGTACCTCAGCGATGACCTGATTGAGGTTCTAAGGTTCTGAGAGGGGTTAGTAAAATGAATGAAGGCAGAAGTGTCACTGTTATGTCAATTTCTTATAGGATTTGTATTGTATATTTTATCGATTTTTATTAATATTTTAAAATTATTTTATTTATTTATAATATTTATTTTAAAATACTTTTATTTAATTTTTTACTTCTGACAAAATTTTTAACTCATAAGAGGCGTACACATTAATTCCTTATATGATTTATACATTTTTATTGATTTTTTTTAAATGTTTTTATTTATTTATTTTACTTCTGACAAAATTTAAATCACCAGAGCCACTTCTGGGATCCAGATTAATTCCCTATAGGATTTATATATTTTCTTCATTTTTATTGACATTTTAAAGTTCTTTTAGGGCCCAGAATAACATCAGAAAGGTTTAAATATTTATCTTTACTTTGATAGGTCTCCACCATTTTCATTTTATTTGTTTTTCGCATACGATAACAAACTCCAGTAGCAGACGTAAAGCAAGCGTTTATTGAAAATCTGGCACGTGTCGCGTGTTCGTACATCGTCATTCCCGCAACGCACGCGTTCCCTTCATTTAATGGCAAGAGCAGACGAGCTGCATATTGATGTATTTAAATACGAAGGCAACAAGGACGCGGTATTAAACGCGTTTTATATGAAAGAACATCTATCATTTTTTCATTTTTTCTCTTCTGTGGGCGTCTTACAGCTCTTTAAAAACTTATCGAGCTAAGTCTAAGAAATTGAAGGAGGGTCCATGGGGAAAAGGTTCGAACGCATTTGTGTTAGGATTGAGGATAGCATTTACGGAATAATGAAGACCACATATTTAGCGACATGTGGGCTCATAAGGGGCCCCTCCCCCCTATTGATCTTAAGTACTACTGCTTACACAAACACACCAGCAAAGTTTCTTAATTCTCAAGAGATGATTTTGATAAAAAATACTTCCGTGTTTCTAAACAACGTCTCCATCGTATCTCACTTAAAAAAAAAAAAAGAAGCAAAATAATGGATAAAATATCACTAGGACTGTTTCCATGGAAACGGTATGACGTTTTTCAATCATGCTTTTATTTTCTCCCCTCTTCTTGATGTATCAAAAAGAAAGAATTTGCCAATAACTATCTTGCTAACCCTTTTTAAATATAACTTCTAATTATAATATATAATTAGAGGAAAAATGTTGAAATTTTCAGAGATAGCCCCACTATATTATAGAAGAAAAAAAAAAAAAAAAACAGATGCTTTGTGTTCAGCACAATGGTGCACCGCCGCATTTTCCTAATAAGGTTACAATCTTTCTGAAGAAAACATGGCCAATGGTTTCAGTACTGGTTATATACGTATAAAACCAAGATACACGTTTTTAATTTCAACGCTCGCCTCACCATTTATATTTAAATCGTAGAAGACCAAGTTTGAAGGCTTGGTGGGCCACCATATTTGAACTTGAATGGGAAAAACAAAAACTTTATTGAGTTTTCCTTTTAACAGACCATTTATACTCATCCGGCTTTTGTATGTCACATCACATCAGGGCAAATAGCATGACTAAAGGACGAAAATACGGACAGAAGAACTTAAAATAGTTTGGTATACTTTTCTGGGTTTTTTTCGCTCTAAACTAGCACAAAAATAACAGCCACATTGGAAAACGAATTTCCCAAGTTTTAAACAACAAATTCTATCTTATATATATAAGAGGCTATCAGCAACCGTTGCTTTCATTTATTCTGGGTTCAGTTCCATCAAGAGACCATTATCTACCCGGCTGTTTCTGTCAGCCCTTGACAAAAGCAGCCCTGCTTACATGGACATAACTGTCAGGAGATTTCAGTTAAATTTTAAAAGTAAGACGTATCAACCTCATGGATTTGGGATTGAAGGCGGAAATTTAATTAACTCGTTTCCTTGGAAATTACTTTACCCACCCTCTACTCTCCTACTGAACAGGAGAACACTTCAGAATGTAATAGAAAATCCTGTTTGAGCACATAAGATTACAGAGGTTAAAAGTGGATATTTGCGCAATTAATAATTTTTGGCTGTAGAGAAATGCTGCTTCACCCCACCATCCGAAATTAAATTTTGGCACTCCCCTAGGGGATGTCCCATCATTGATGCATACCAAAAAATATATCTTAATTACTTAAAAAAACAAATTAATATTTTACACTTGGAAAAGCATGGACTAGAAGTTTTAAAAGTGGCACCAGGCGGCAGCACAGTCGTTAAAGGTCAACTGCTCACGAGTTTTTCCCTTTATATATTTTAATTTAAATCTTGAAGAGTTAGTTGGTAGGGGACCAAAACTGAACTTGAATGGGTAAAACACTTTATTGAGTTTTCCTTTTAACAGCTCATTTATAATCATCCAGTATTTGTATGTCTGTTCGCGTTAGGGCAAACAGCGTGACGAAGGGATGGACATACGGACAGATCTTAAAAAGTTTATCGGACAAGAATTCTTCTTGATCGTCTTCAGGAAACACAGATTTGTTGTTCGAAAGGAGAGAGCATGCAGGGTACTGCTTTCTACATGTTTCCCCTTGATAAGAATATCGATGGGATTGAGAACTTTCTTTGAAACAAAGTTTTAAACCCTAAAAGCCAAGATATTTAGATTTTTAGACAGATCTATAACTGCAGATCCAAGCAGAATGGGTCCCATGGTAACACACAAAGTTGGAATGGCTTCTTAGAAGCTCCCAGATAAATGAGTTTCAAGAGGGCGAAGTTCGATGCCCTCTTTTTCCCCCTCAAGTACAACCCACCATCGGAGAGATGTTGAAGATCGTATTTCTCAACAAGACAACAGAAAATGGAAATAATTCAAATGCAAAACTATATTTAAAAATTTTTTAAATGGAAATGGAAAATATTGAAAGCTTTTAAATTTTTGAATATTTTTTCAATAATTTTAAAAATATTTTTGAAATATAGTTTTCAGTACTTCTGAAAAATATGGAAGGATATTGATAAAAAAATTTAAAATTAAAAAATACAAAAATAATCACTAATGCAATATACAGTTAAAAATATTTCATAAACACAAAAATATTCCAAATAATTAAAAATATTGAACAAATACATCAATAGCGTATTTATTTCCTTTAATTCATTAGGGCCGGGTCTGTATATGATGCGTCCCCCATTTAAGGCTTGATAATTTGGATTTCAAGCACGAATAGTTTGGGAACAATTATGTTCTGAGCCTGGTTTGTACGATGCATTCCTAAACGTGGTAAAAGAGACAAAACCTATCTCAATGACTGCAAACGCAGCGTAACCATGGAAACAAGGCTATCAACCAGCTAGATGCCACGAAAAGAATTAAGTGAATGAGCGAGAGAAAGTAGAACTGGCTGTGGCCCGAAATACTGGCGCTTTAATGTGTGTGGCACTGAAGGCAGTTTGCTAATGAGCCGGTTTTGAATAATTATGATCACTGCCGTTTTCTGAAAATTACGTCATCCAGAAGGAGGTTATATACACTGATGGACTGAAAATATAGTGAGTTGGAACCCCTACGTTTTGTGTTCAATACATTAGAATACAATCATAAACTTATATATAAATAAATAAAGTTAAGAGTGAATTCTTGGTATTTTTTAATCCTGAAACAATTCGAAGAAAGCAGGACGTCGCAAGGGAATTTATCCCAAATTATGGAAGATGACAGCTTTACATAAGAACAACCCAACAACCAGATAATCAGCTCCAGATAGCCCTGTGAAACTCTTTTCTGCCCGAATCAAATCAAAGTCACGTTTGTTTATTACCACCACAGATTACAGCAGATCCGGTAGATGAAGAGAAACTATAATGCAGATTCTGAAGTTTCAGGCCAGTTCCCCGTGTTTTCAAAGGGACACAAATTCTGATACGGGACTTTCAATGGAAACACTGAAAACTGAAGACCCCTAAATCAAACTTTGTTGTTTGAAGAAATTAATTTGTTTTCTGCTTAGTTCAACATATTCCGGATATATTTATCAAAATCACTTCCTCCCAGTAAATGTAACTTTCAGATCGTTTAAAAAGCTTGAGAACCAAAATGCCAGTGATGGAATGGGGATTTTCTAAAGGCTTGGCTATCTTTTATTCAGCATTACCTAGGGCAGTCTTTAGGATCACTTAAAGCAGCCCAAATCTGTACAAGGTCTAGTACACTGAAACAAAAGTTGTCGTGATAGAGCCACCCAAGAGCTATCTTATCTTCCCATATATTAGCCCATAAATTGCGTGGTCTATTTGGCTGTTTTTCTGGACAAAAAAAAACAGAATTTCCGAAGGAAAAATCTTGCTGTTCACTCCTGAAACCGAGAACTCGGAGAGAATCAGTAGAATCGAATTCCAGAAAACTATCCTGTGTTATTTAAATGTGATGTATTATTTTATTTTTGTAAAAGTAAATGCTCAATGTTATTTATTTATCCTGTATTATATTTCGGGCATGCAGGGCTTGTCAACCCCTGGCTTAGTGCCCTGAATGTTTTTTTAAAGTCTGGGTACTTGAGCATATCTTTGTACCTTACAATAAAGATCATATTTATTTATATATTCAAAGTCAAAGTACCAGTCCAGCAAAGAAATAAATTATTTTATTAATATACGTAACTAATCGTTCACGAAAAAAAATCACCAGGTGTCCCCAAGGTTCAAATGATGACGTCAAATTCCCTCCAAAAACAGAAATTTAGATGAAGGAAGAAGTAATGGCAGCCAAAAAATAATAATTTTACTTTCAAAATACAAGCGTTGTAACACTTATGGTTCTATAAGTTTCACTAGAAAGAGATAAAAATCTTGTAGCCCAATGATTGTTCAATCTGTTTAAAATGTTATTGTCCCCAGAAATTATTCCTAGGAAGCTAGATAAATAGTTATTTCGTGTGTGGAATTAAAACATAAGGTTTTTGCAATAAGTGGCAGCCACGTAAAAGTACGTATATAAGCCAAACAGAGAAGTTAAGCCTAACAGCGATTTTAAGTTTTAAAAATTGCTGAGAATAAGGCAACAACCTAGAAAATCACAAAACAAACTATATCTATGAACTCACCCATACTTCATAAATTTTAATCCAACAAGCATATCTTATGGGGTGGTCACAACACAAGTTAAAAATAGAATAATCCAAGAGCTAACTAAGAAAGCTAAATACACGTAAGTCAAAACTGCAATTTAAACTGTCCGTTAGGGTCGGGCGCCATCTGTGGTTTCCCACATCTGAGCCATATGTACGCTGTGAAGTAATACAAAAAAAAAAAAAAAAAACTATTCGCGTCACCCGGAAAGTCATTTCATCTATCCATGTGTATTGTGTCTGTAAATTGCGTGTGTTCTCTGGTCGATTTGCCTGTTTACTGGATGAAAAACCCCGGGTTTCTGGGGGAAAAAAACATTGCTATCTTTTCCACCAGGTAGGGGAGGGTGGTAACGATACCACTGTGCTACACGCGCAGACTTGTGAAGTAACACAGTACTACTGTAGATGCCAGAAAAGTGTTCTATATTGAATGTGTAGTACCGTGTTGGGTTCTGTCGTTGTTCTGACATTTTGCTAGAGGGCCACTGATGGGATCCCACGTTGCCTGCACACATCGCTACGAGGTAGCCAGGCTGCCCGTTATTCTCTGGCTGTTCTCCGTCACAGTCCCCTGAGCTTCCTGAGCAGAGACCAATGAGTTGTTGTAATAGGATTTTAGGAGCATTGGCAACTAAGGCCATATATTTCCTCTGTATATACGGTCTGTGAATTGCATGTGTTCTGATGTCGATTTTCTATTTGCTGGGCGAAAAATCCGAGTTTCCGGGATGAAAACCATGCTAACCTCGACTGAGTCTGCCACCTTGTGAAAATGGCCCATAAAATTTCCTCCTGTCATCGACGAGACTCGATCTCAGGCCTTTTCCACCCCGAGGATGGCGATTCTACCAACTATGGCAAGAATGTGAGGAGGTACAGGGCGTACAAAGGAGGGAAGGGTAAAGTGAGGAATGTCAGAGGATGTAGTGGTAGGCATCCTCTGAAATGAGGACGGTGGTTTCCTCCTATAGGCGAGGATGGGAGCGAACACTCGAGAGGGTAGTAGAAAAGTCACACGCCAAAGGAGGCAGGTGAGATAGCCATTTGGCGGTATGGACTCCTACCTAGCCAACCGTAATATGGGAAAAATTATTATATTAGGGTCATCCGGAATGTTATTTCATCTACCCATGTGTATTGTTCTGTAAATTGCGTGTGTTCTCTGGTTGATTTGCCTACTTTGCCGGACGAAAAACTCCAGTCTTTCGGGGGTAGGGAGGGAGGGAGAGGAACCTTGCTATCTACGCCTGAGACCGACTAATTCTGCTGCACGGAGCGAAAAATGCCCATAAAAGTTTCTCGCGTCATTGACGAAATTCGAACTGGGCGTTTTTCACGCGGTGTAGGGAGGACAGTGACGTTATCACTAATGCTACTTTGAACAGACCGTAACATGTACAGTTGAAAAGAATCAACTGCCAGTCTTCTGGGCTGCCACGCTTTCAGAGGGGACAATCAGACAGGTTAAACGTAGTAAGTTTAAAGCGAAGTTCCAAATAAGGCGAGTTAGAAGAAAAAGAGTATGGACACTCGGAATGAGCCATTTTAGAACAGACTTTTGTAAGACAAAGGACACAGATGGAATAAGCTTTCTTGTGACCATACTTTTGGAAGAAGACCACCGATCTTGCTTGAGTTGTACTACGTGTTTCGAGCAACGAGTTTTTTCTGTTTTAGGATCTCATT
Organism: Mastigoproctus giganteus; assembly: GCF_048544385.1. NCBI lineage: Eukaryota > Metazoa > Arthropoda > Arachnida > Uropygi > Thelyphonidae > Mastigoproctus > Mastigoproctus giganteus. The sequence goes on along the minus strand of NC_143578.1, from coordinate 233,075,302 downwards.
GGATATTAAAGTTATGTCTAAAAACTCAAGGGAAATAGCATGTTTAAGGTAAAAGCAAAAACCCCAATAAGCGATTTGGAGGTGTAGAGGTAGGCAGCCATTTAAAACCTGTAGCGCAGGTCTCCAGATAGTGCGACAGGAACGATTCATCATTAAGAACATACGTCTTTGGATAGAGGAGAGTTTCTCTTGTATAGCAACCTTCTTAGTATAATAAAGCCAGGTGTCAATGTCTCAGTACAAATCTGGACAAACACCACTTTGTACAAAAGACGAAGGGTACGGTGGTTAATACCCCAAGACTGATGCGACAGACGGACAAGCATAGAATTATACTTGACTATTTTATCATGAAGGTGCAAGGCACGTTTATGGAAGTTTAACTTACGATCTTGAATAATACCCAAAACTTTATGAGTCAACCATGGAAAGAGAGCGACCAAAAAGCTTAATAATCGCTGGCATAAAAACGTTAGGATTACTCTTGAGTTAAAGAAGATTAATCTTCTCAGAAGAAATGGTAAGTTTATTAATAACGGACCAAAAGCACAGTTCATTCATGATGTTACTGGCAGTATTTTCCAAAGAAGAACGAGAATGACCAAGGATAAGAAGCGTTGGACCATCGGCTTATGCAATTTTAGAAGCATTGGGAGTTGAATGGAGAAGCCACTCATCTAGAACCAAATCCCAGACAAGTGGACCAAGCACTGAACCCTGTGGGCATTCTCGAATTCTCGAGAGACAGCGACTAAGGTGCTGATTAGGGTAAATGACTTGGATAGAACTGTCGAGAAAGTTGTTACAGGTTAAGTTGTAGAGTTGTGAGGTGCGTTGAGCAACCCTGAGGCGAGCAAAAAAGCAGTCTCACCAAAGGGAGTCAGAGGCTCCAGAGAACTCTACGAAAATAGCCAAAGCATATTTAGAAGTGCAGTTATTTACTCTGGAAACAAGTTCAAACGAAGCCTACTCAGTTCTACACTCTGGACGAAAACCAAACTAGTCAGAGGACTAAAGGCGTTCAGTAAAACGAAAATCTAGACGGGCAGAAATGAGTCGCTCATGAGTTTTACCCAAGTTGGACAATAACGCAATAAGACGATGGACCATAGCAGAAGTAGGAGTACCAGGTTTGGGAATTAATTTTAACAACACCGTCTTTCAAAAGACAGCAAAAGTTGCCTCATTCAAACATTTATTATGCAGCGTAAAAAAGACAGATGGATCGAGTTTGTGTAGTCCCTTGATAAAAATGCCCTTGAGGTTGTCAAGTCCAGGACAACTATTATTATTGATTTTAGAGATTGCCGAATTAACCTCCGCCTGGCTGAAGCAAGGAATGGATTCAGAAGTAACATAAGCCCTATTGAGAGATTTAATTTGTTGATGAATAGGAAGATTACAGAAGAGATCATATGAGGAAAGAAGTGCATCAAGTATGGATTGATGGTGCTAATCCAAGTCAGTGTTTCGGCATCATATGAGTTAACAGACTCGTAAATTTCGGAAGGGTGAACCCTGTTTCTATAGAGGATGAACCAGAGTCCAAGGCTCAGAATTTCTTGCAGTTAGGAAAAATTAGAACCTATAATGCTTAATACCGTGCTTGGGTTGGAGGTCGAGACGACGAAAGAACATATTTGTTGACATTGGACTTGAACTTCTGTAGACTGTAATTTTCAGGAAATACGTATGAAGGAAGGTTGTTCCAGGAAACGGCAGTTGAATGAATAAACGAGGAAGATGAAAAGTTGGTTCTGTGAGTTTGAAGTTGGACAGTAAATGGATGTTGGCTGGTTGCGGCACGTGTTCGGACTGTTTTTAAAGAGAGAGCAGGAATTATAGAAGCCAATTCAGAAGAACGGTTCCCATGGAAGTATCTGTAGAAGAGGCATGCAGCAGAAACAGTAAATACGTCTATGAGACAGTGAATGGAGAGACTCTGTTAGAGATGAATCATTAATTAACCTAACTGCCCTCTTCTGAATGAAATCAAGAAGCCAGAGAGAGGTTTTGGGGGCACCACCCCAGATGTGGGAATAATATTCCATGGTAGGGAGGATTTGAGATTTATACGGAGTGAGCAGTTGTTTGGAAGAAAAGTAACGCCGAGAGCGAAAAAGAAAACCAAGTTTTTCAGATGCAGAGGAAGCAATATTTGTAATGTGCTTGTGCCAAGAGAGATTAGAAGTCAGGGTAATCCCCAAAAGAGATATATCATTTTGCCTAGAAATCGGAGTGTCACTAAAGATAAGCATAGGAGCAGAAGAATCCTTTTTGCGAGATATAAGACAAGACTGAGTTTTAGAAGGGTTGAAATCAACTAAGTTGTCTTTGCCCCACTGGAGAATTACCTGAAAATCGGCATTTAAGTAATTGGTAGCGAATATTCGACAAGTTGAAGCTGATTGAGCAGGGCAAGGTTTCTCAAAGTGGAAAGTGGAATGCAATGTGCTATCATCGGCAAAACTATGGATAGGATTTCCAGTCAATGGAAGAAGGTCATTAATATACAAGAGGAAAAGAGTGGGGGAAAGAACTGAACCTTGGGGAAAACCGGCATCAGTGGAGAAGTTAGAAGACAGAGACACAACTACCATCACCTTCAGTGAGCGATCAGAGAGAAATCTGGATAACCAAATACAAAAAAAAAAAAGTGACAAACCTTATGATGGAAGTTTGTTTAGAGGACCTTTATGCCAAACACCATCGAAAGCCTTTGAGATGTCAAGCGCAACTACTTGTGTTTCACCGAATCTTTCCATTGAATTAGTCCATAAATGGGTAACATAAGCCAGAATATCACCAGTGGATCGACACTGACGAAATCCATACTGGCGATCATTGATCAGACGGCAAGTTTCTAGGTAGTTTAAGAGTTGGCGGTTAATTGATTTCTCCATTACTTTAGAAAGAGTAAAAGTAATTGCAATGGGACGATAATTGGATGGGAGGGATTTGTCACCCTTTTTAGGAACTGGCCGAACATGAGCAAATTTCCAAGCAGAACGAAAAACACCTTTCGAATAAGAAAGTGAAAAGAGGCAGCGAAGAATAGGAGTAAGTTCAGGAGCACAGGTTTTGAGAACAAGTGGAGAAATACCATCGGGACCTGGAGCTTTCTTAGCATCAATATTCGTCAAAATCCTTCTGACATCCTTTTGACGGAACAACACAGGAGGCATTGAATGGAGCGTGTTAGGAATGGTGGGAGGTGTTTTATCAAGATCATTAATACAAGAATTGAAAGAAAAATGGGATGCTAGCAGGTCAGCTTTATCCTTGGCTGAAGTGACAACAGAACCATCTGGTTTGGACAGAGGTGGGAGCAGAGATGGGCAAAAGTTGCGGCCAATAGCTTTGGCAAGAGACCAGAATTCTCGGCTACCATTAAGGCAAGAAGCAAGTTTTCTACTCTTAGCCTGTTCAAACTCTGGTTTAGACTGATTAATAACCGCTTTGCAATTGTTGCGAGCTTTGGTGTAGGCAGAAAAATGAAACTGAAGAATTAGAAACAAGCCAATTACGATATGCAACGTTCTTCTCTTGAACAGCCTTAGCACATTTATTGGAAAACCAAGGTTTAGATAAAGGACGAGATTTTAAAATGGAGTGTAGGATAAAGGATTCCATTCCTGCAAGAATAATTTCACTGACACGATCTGAGCAAGTGTTGACATCAGAAGTTTTGAAACAGTAATCCGACCAAAGAAGAGAAGAAAAGAAATCTCTGAAGTCATCCCATTTTGCATTCTTGTAATGCCAAACAACACGGGGTTGGGAATAGCCATGAGATAAAGGCTCCATTGGAGAAGAGACAATCACCAAGTTGTGATCTGGAGTTCCTAAAGAACCTCTCACTTCGACCGTGTACTTGGGTGGGTTGTTTGTGAGAAACAGATCAAGCGTGTTGGCTGTATGATTAGGATTGTCCGGTATTTTTGTAGGTAAATGAACAATCTGTGCAAGGTCATTAGTAATTGAAAAAAGCCTCAGCATCTCGACCAGCTGGGTCGGTGTGACTAGAAAAAGAAAGCAAGCTGGAGTTGGGAACATTAAAATCACCAAGGAAAATTACCTCACTGTTAGGAAAGTTGGACTGGAGAAAGTCAAGTTGCAAAGAGAGGAAGTCAAAGAGCTCCAAGTGATTAGTGGAGTTGGGAGAACGGTAGAGACAACAGATGAATTTGACACAATGAGGTAGAGAGATTTTAAGCCAGAGAAAATCGAAGAGAGGAGATTCCAAATTGAAAAGTCTCTGACAGGGAATATCAGAACGGACATGTGCACAAGTGTCACCTTTGAGGCGAAAGGAATCGTACAGCGAATAATTTGGGCAACTAGATGAGCAGTATTTGAATCAACCGATAAATGAGATTCTGTCAGAAAAAGTACATGGGGTTTGGCAGACTGAAAGTGGAAATGGACATCGCTGAGATTAGAATTGAGACCACGTATATCTGTGAAATGAATTAGGAAGTGCTTGGGAGGTTTAGATATTTTCGCAGGTAAGCTTGCTCTATTAGTTTGACAATTCATGGTGTATTCAATAGTAAGAAAAAGTGGGTGGGACATGTTGTATGAAGTAATGAAAATTTTTGGATGTGGCATGAACATGGTAAGAATATACCCAGATCCTTGGCATAACGTGGCCACGACAATGCTCCCCGCATACACACTACTCGGACTCCCTCCAGTCACTATCTGGCAGAGTAGAGGTAGCAAGATTATACACTAGCTGATCCAGACGCCTCCTAGAGAGTTACGAATAGGTTCGGTCCGGTGTACTAACTAGCGGCCGGCGTGCGAACACCGTTTTAGAGCTGTACCCTCGAAATGTAAGGAATATTGGATCTCGCCACGATGTTCATCTTAACCTTAAAAGTCATCAATCATACTGCATGATGGAAGAGATGGGGAAGGGTTGACCGCAACTTGGCTCTAGAGACTGAACATTGGTTCCACCACTTCAAGCCACCAATAAGCAAAGTGCTGGTATTGCAACGGTTGATCAAAGTCATGTTCTACCACCTTGTACTGCCTGGCAACATAGAGGGGCGGCATTCCTCCATGTGGCGCTTCTTTCTTTTTTTTTTTTTTTTTGTTAGTTGTTGCACACATCGGCTTCTGTGGCCATAATGCACCTCCCAAAGTTTTTGCGTTTTACTCTGATCCAAGCCCGAGGCGGGATTCGAACCCGCGACCTTTGGATTGCCAGGCAGGCACTTTACCCACCTAGCTAGCCCAGTCGGCACCATGTGGTGCGGACGCCACATCTCTACTCCTGCTTACGTTGGTCCACACCTGGGTTTAGTTTGGTCACCCACACCATGGTCACCCACCATTTACTTGTGCATGGAGGTTATACCCAGGATTACTAACAGTCCCACCATCGTGAAGGTGCAAGCAGAGGATTTGGCTGCCACAGACCGTCCGGACTTCGCCGAAATGTCTGTGACAACCTCAAGGACCAAAACGGAGGTTGCCATATTCATTTTTTAAGTTGCTCAACGTCTGCGGTTGGCCAGCTCGTACGATATCGTTGGAAGGACCGGCGAGTACGAAAAACACGACTGCGTAAGATGGTCAATTCATGACTCAACCACTGTGTTGGATGTTTAGGCAGTACTTTCCTCTTAGCAGCACGAGAGTAGGCCTTGAACAAAGCCTGCTCTTTTGCGACTAAACGAGATTATGTGCATTAAGTTGAAGCATACGCAAGTTAGAAGTGATAGAGCCATCTGCAGTAAAAGAATGGTTATAAGATGTATTACTCGTGGTTAGTTCTTAATCATATCACTTCTTTAGCTCTTATAAACGCTGGGTATTGTGGATCACGAACAGAGTGCCCGAATCCTACTTTCTAGATTACAATTTGCACTTACTGGAAGTTTAGATTTACACGGACATGCTTGGAGCAGTGACCACAAGTGGGGCACTCCTGTCGACAAGTGGTAGGAGTGCGACCGAAGCCGAGGTAAGTGTAACATTTCGTCACCACCACAAAAGATCTAAATTTGTGGGCAGTAAACCCAATGTAAAGTTGTTACTTGAGTATTAATTTATATAACCGCCAATGACCCAATGTACGTTACTTTTGGATATTGACTTAGTGGTAAATCGAAAAGTTAATTCCTTGGTAAGATCCTCAAGTATAATATCGAGATCATGCAGATTTTTTAAGGATCTTCAAGAAACTCTTCAGAACAGACGAACACGAGTCTCAAGATGGCATAACAACCAGATGTATAGCTATTGCATGTGAAGGGTTCCCATAACACGACTCCCGCCGTTAGTATTGTAGCTGTTTATAGCCACACAAACGTGCCGTTGCTACCCCCACGAACAGAAATCAAGTGAAGTCGCTGAAGACTGTTCACTGCCATTAATCAAGCTAGGAGATATAATGTTCGTGTTAACTTAAAAGTTCTTTCCGATATGTTTACAACGTGTGGGTGTTCGGAAATCATAATTGGATGTAGGGCAAACAAACACTGTCCAAATGTCCTACGTGAAGGTCTTTTGTGGATATTTTCAAAGTTTTGTACCAATAAACAGATCATCCATAGTCCTCGCTTGGTGCAAGCAACGTTTGTGACTGTTCGTATGACAACCACGTCCCATTAGGTCTCTCCAAAGATGTCTCGAATCGGATATTTGCTCATAGCGTGTAAACAACTCACGTGAAAAAGGAATAAAACATTAGCGAGGTGTCTTTCGTAACGTCTCTCTTCGAAATCAAAGTACTTCATTACTCCCGATGGAAGGAAAGTGTCACATCTTCTGTCGAAATTTTATGTGCGTACCGAATTCGAAGTTGTATACAACGCTGTATATTAGATTAGCAGTTGCGTTAACTCTCCTCGTTGGAGGTGTTCGTTAAGCTAAAATCAAAGATGTTGCCATAACAACAGGAACACGCAAACAAAATACGGGTAAATGGCAGACAGACAATGTTTTCATAAAATGTTAATAGTGTGAGCGAAGTTCAATCTGTGTATGCGTTAAACGGGAAAGAAACTAAGGTGATGAGGCGTCAGTATGTTATGTTAATTGTGAGTGTTCTTTGGTCGATTTGGTGTTTGCTGGACGGAAAACCAGAGTTTCCGGAAGGAAAAACCATGCTGCCCTCGCCTGACACCGACTAACTCAGCTAGGTTGTCTTTTCCACCTGGTGTGGGGAGGACGGTGCTTATACCAACTGTACTACCCAAGAGGGACAACGTCGAAGGCTTTCCCTCTATTAATTAATTTCTTTCTGTCAATAATACTAATAGACTGATTTAGGATGAGAGCTACTCCACCACCCATTCTAATCTCTCTGTGATATGTAATCCAACCTCACCATCCAAAATGTCCTCAGAGAACCAGCTCGGCGTCATAGAGAGTTGAGACTTGTCACAACATGTTCGGAAATTCATCTGGACATAGTAACGCATGAATCATCCATTTATCTGCAGTTTGCTTTTAGCACACGTGAAACAGGTGTTTCAAGTGTTTAGTGGCATTGTTAAATGAGTAGTTTCACTATGCAGCAAATTTGCATAAAGTTTAGTTTCAAATTAGACAAAAGTAGAATAGAAACCAACAATATTAAAAGCAGCATTCAGAGAAGATGGTATATGTCATTCGAAGACTATTCAATGGTTCTCAAAGTTTAAATAGGGCTACTTGTCCATCGAAGATGATCGTCTACCCGGCCGCCCTTCAACTTCAAAAACGAATGGTTCAATCGCGCACGTTCATGATCTGATCAAGAGCGATTGGTCTTTCACTGTCTACGAAGTTACTAGTGAAATTGGGTATCTTGTCTCCTCACTGATGATCAGGGAGCATTTCAGAATTTCCACAACGTATGACGGTTTTGATGCAACCAACTCCTCTACTTCTACATTTGCGTAATCCTCTTCAGACTAAGTAATACATAAGTCATATATACCGATGCAATACTATTTTCTCCTTTACTGGAGGCCAAGGGTTGTCAAAACCTTGTTTAAACTCCAGAACAAAGTTCCCGGCAGGATAGTGTAATTCTTTACTTTTACATTGACGAGATAAAGAAATCTCATCTAACCAGATGAAGCCCATTCCATTCAGGGCCTCTTTAGCTTTTGGAAAAATCGAAACTTGCATAGTTCTGAAAAATTTTGTTTGTTGAAACAGTCCTTCCACCTCATCTTCAAGGTAGATTCCGTAAATTTCAATCTACCAGTGATATTCTAGATTAAGTAGACTGATTTGTGGACAAATTCCATAGGAAAGTTTACAGAGAAACACAAGAAGTTGCTCTAGGCACGCTCATTTGCCATTGAAATTTGCTCACTTTAAAAAGAATACAAACATTGACCTCAAAATTTCGATTTCAAAGATAATCAGCGTTTTTGATCAATTGGAATAAATTTCTAAGCAAGCTTTCCTATGTTTTCTAGGCTATGATATTAACTACACTGCTCGATAAAATTAATAGAACAAAACGTTTTTCATGAATAGTTTATCCAGCCGTGACATAATAGGCATTCAGGCATGCAAACTCCAACTATCCAATAGAAATCGATCAATCACCTTACAGGGCCGAATATTATGCAAATTATTCATGCCTATAGAAACATGGGTTGCGACCACATCATTTCATTCATGTTTTTTGGCTTGCTCAGTGGGATAGTCAGATCTCCAGTATTCACATTGACAAGTCATCATCGTTTATATGATTGTTTGAGATGGCGGGCCGTTGGACCACTTGAAGCCCGGCAGTTTCAGGAGACAGGAAGCATTACAAGAAGAGCTGCCAAGGTCGCTCGAGAGCCACATCAACCAGAACACACCACTATCTGGCTTTAACACCTAGACCAAACCCAAAGATGTCTTGTCATCAACTGTTTCTTGAGATTGCCGCGTCCATAGGTAAAACATTTCCAACGGGACTATGTTAAAAGGGCTGATTCCAGTGGACTCTATTCAAGTGGTTTCTATCCCCTTTATCTGGAATCGAATCCGGTTGACGACGAGAGGAACTTTTATGGGTCTTATTTTACTCCGTGGCTGAGTTATTCGGGGTTACACCAACAAACCAAATTTTCTCCTGCTTCATCGCAAGCTTCACCGTTTTTTGCTTGTTCTGTTAATTTTGTCGAGTAGTGTACTTCTGTTGTTAATCCCTGATACTTTTGTTCTTTCATGTACTTTCTCAGCGCCATTAAAAGATACAGAATTTCTACAGTGATCCCTCTCAACACAGAAATCGAATTATCAGTTAACATCAGAGCGTAGAAAATGTATTCTTGTTTTGTTTTCAGTCCCTATTGATTTCGCGTCTGTGTTGTCACCATATTCCTTTACCTTTTACCTGAGATATCTCCTGGACATCAGAAATGCTTCTAAACAGATGATGATATGGATGACGTCACTGGAAAAGCAATCATCATTACAGGTATGTGTGCCCTTTAGGAATAACAAAGACACGCGATGTTTCATGCGAAATGTTTGGTGTAATGGAAGTCATTCCTCAGGATTTTGTTATACTGTATATGTGGTTATGGAATCATTTCCGGTTACTGAAAAGTGCAACCGAGTTGGACAAAAAGACGAAGTTTTTTTTTGTCCAACTTCGGATGGACAAAAAAAAAAAAAGTTGGTCTTGACTTATATCATTCATCTCGTGGATAAATTCCACACAAACTAGCAACTCAAGCAGTTACTGTAGACATTTGAAAAGTATTTAAACAATTTGGAATGTGTCTTTTGACATCTCCCGATGTCCTACCAAGCTGTTCACTACTTGTGTTGGTAGGAGGTGTAAAAACTGTGACTTTATCCAAAAGAGAGCAATCAGATAATTCAAGTGGTTCCACCCTTACAAACTAACTCCACTTACTGTCACACATATATGCAGTTTCTCTGTATGCTTTTTCTATAAATATTTCCAGTGGTACTCCATTTTGTTCCCCTGATGGAAGGTAGTTATCAAATTTATCAATCACCGTAACTTTTTAAGTATAGTATACAAAAAAAAAACATCGATGAGTCTCTGGTTTGGTTCATCTTGGAAAACTATTTGTGGCAGTTTATCGACTTAATCTAATGTAGTGCTCTCTCCGATGTGCATCCCTGGGCTGCCCTTGGATAAAGATGATCACTGGAGTTAATGCTTCAGTTTTTTGTTCTTTCTACGAATATCGCTAATAGTGATGAACGTCTCCTTAAGAGCTCTTTCTAAGTTTGTTTGAAGCAGAAGTGTGCGAAAAGCTGAATCATCTCAACCAGAGAAGGAAACTCTTTTCTCTGGAGGTTCATGATTTCCTGTGTTTTATATTTAAAGTGTTGGAAGCATTTCTCATACTGATAAACTATAAACGGAATATCTTGAATACATTCCAACCACCCGACAATCCAAAGAAGTCACATGATAGATTTTAGCGAATTCTTTTCTAAATATTCAGTTGTGTTTCTTCATATGCGTCCTAGCCACTGTGCTACCCATGAAGGCGCAAAAATATAACAATGACTCATGTTTTTATCTAATACAAAATATTAATACCCAAATTTATATTTAGTATATATTGTTCTTGCAGGAGACCGATTAACCAGGCCACGTTGCAAAAAAGTGCACCAAAGTTCTTGTGCAACAGCTGAGTTCTAAGATTCTTGAATTTCTTCAGAGATGGACGGTAACAATAAAGATTACTTCTTTCTGGAATAGGCTGGATTAACATTTTGGAATAACTTCTCCCGTTGTCCTTGAATCCAGTAAGCTGGGGTTAGGTCCATCATTATCCAAAGACTTTCTAGTTACAAGCCATAACTATCTTTAGGAAATCCCACTAATGGTCTACAGCTGTTACAATTCGTTTATAATATTTCAGTTTAGTTGTTCATTGTAAAATTTAATTTTAGGTTACAATTCTTTCAACAACAATGGTCATTACCATCTTTTAAGACAATGCTAGCAAGGGGTTGATAGAATTACGATGGTTAACAATTCGAATTCATTAGTAGATCCTCGCAGATAATCGAAGGGGATAACAGAAATGTATAGGAGGATAGGTAAATTAAATTGACATTTTTATTGGTGAACTTTCTTAATTTGTAGCATATGTGGTAATCATATTGTGTCGAAGGCGTAAAGGAGTATTTTTCTTATTATTATGTAGGAGTATTTTAATGGGTTTGCACTTAAAAAGCCCTATTCCCGCAATTAACGTTGTCGGCTTATTAAAATGCATCGATTTAATTAAGGCTGGCTGCACTGTTTTCCTGGTTCGGATGTAGAATTGTCATTAGGGTGTCTTGCACAATGGACCTTCAACACTTCTTAATCCTTCTTTAATTGAGGCGACGACAATGGCCTTCGAAAAGAAATCTCCTCATAGTAATGGAGGGAAGGGAGTTGGAAACTTCATTAGCACTAGGAGAATGACGTCATAGTGGTATCTTGGATACGCGGCATCTCGAGGCATCTAAGGAGGAAGTCAATTCTTTTGTTCTCGATGATTTTGGAAATTGCGATGAGGCTCCAGTATAGTTACAGCACGATAACTGTTTTTGGATTAAAACGTGATCTATGTTTCAGGTAATATGGAGTTAATCGTTGATCTGAGAACACCCCTGAAGACCCACGAAATCAATATTTGAATTTTATTTAATTTTTTCCAAAGGCGTATGTGAACTTCGATATCTAGGGATCATTGCTCAATAGAATTTATAATAATTCTATTCCTTTGGAGTAATAAAACTGAGAAGTTAATTGGGGATGTTACTTTTTCACTCAATTATACTTAAAGGTAATTACGATATTAATTTCGAAAGTGACCTCTAGAACCGACCCTGTATATTCTTAACTTGTATTCCAAGTATCGGAAGATGCCTTTGACCCCAAAGATTGTGAATAAACGGATTTTACTTTCATTCAAAAAGTTGGGTTGTTGAAAAACTGAATGAGTATTTTGCATTTACATTCGCGCATGAGGAATTCTGCGGGGGGGGGGGGCAGAAGTTTATCAAACTGTAACAGGGAGTTAAACGATTTTGTAAGAACTGAGAGCAAAGTGGAGAAGAAATTGTTGATATTGAACATAAAAAAGGCACCTGGGGTGGATGGGATCTATCCAGCTATAAGGAAGGAGGAAGAGGCAGCAAAGGAAGTAAGCAAACCCTTAGCCATAAGTATGAAAGCTTCCTCGGACTCTAGAGAGTCCCCATGGACTGGAGATGTGCAAATGTGTCCCCAGTTGACAAAGGGGGTTCAAAGGGTGACACGGGTAATTACAGACCTGTTTAACTTCTGTTCCCGGGGAAAATAACGGAGTCACTGGTTAAAGAAGTAATGCAGGATCATCTAGACAAAACTGCAGTAATAGTTGAGACCCAGCATGAATTTGTTAAGGGGAAGTCTTGTCTGACCAATTTGATTGGATGCTATGATACGATCACAAAGGAACTGGATGCAAAAAATAATTTTGATATCACAACGTGGATTTCAATCTAAAGTGAATAAAGGAATGGCTGAATAGATGAAGGTAGAGAGTGGTAATCAATGGGTTCTGCTCTTCTTGGACCAGTGTTTTCAGTGGAGTTTTTCAGGATTTGTGCGGGGCCCATTGTTGTTTTCTGTATTTATTAACTACTGCAATAGAATCTAGAAAAGTTAAACAGATGGACTGAGAAATGGGAACTAAAGTTTAACATTAACAAATGCAAAGTACTGCATATGGACAGCAGTAACCCCAGAGTAAAATAGCAGCTGTGTGGTACTACACTCAAGGTAGTGGAAAATGAAAAAGACCTTGGGGTAATGTTCAGTCTGATATGGATTTCTCTGAGCAGTGCAAACCAGGTGCCAGGATAACTCATGGAGGTTTGTCCATAATATATAGGAATTTTGTCTAGAAGAGACAAAGAGATGATTATTCCATTGCATAAGGCAAAGGTCAGGCCACATCTTCAGTACATACAGGTCTGGAGGCCTCATTTTAAGAAAGATGTGGAGCTGCTCGAACGAGTACAGAATAGGGAAATTAGAGTGTTGAGGGGGAACGCAGGGGTACTCTTCCCAAGAAAGGCTGCACTTTTGAAAATTGCAGCGTCTGGAGACTAGGCACATGCTAGGTGATCTGATTGAGTTGTATAAGGACTTGAATGGTGTGAGCAAGCTCAATGCTGATGAGATTCTTCCTCTTGCTCAGATTACGCACTTGAGGGGGCATAAATTCAAATTGAGACAATGGTTGCAGAATAGGTGTGGAGAAGTTTGTCTTTAGCCAGTGGATGGTTTATTGATGAAACAAACTTCCATCTGTTATGGAAGTGGTTAGCTTAAATCAATTGAAGGGAGAACTAGACAAACTATTGGAAGGGGATGAATAGGTGAATGTGGGGGATTTATTATATTAACAAATATATTGATTTTTCCTCAAAATATCGTCCACGAGATTTTATCATTGCCTTACGCAGACATAGTATTCTGGCGATTCATTTTATAACATTATTAAAAACGATCTACAAAGTTTCCCATACATTTTGTGAAGATGGGCACTCTTCACGGACTTCGTGGTCCGAATGATTCCATTAAAAGCTCTGGGTTTAAGTCAGGCGGATCGGTGTGGCCACACTACATTTAGCAATACGCCATCTGTTTAATTACTAGAAAGTCCCTGCACAGTGCTTAGTGCACTTAGTGTTGTGCTTAGTGTTGTTGTAACATAAAATTTCTTCCACAAGGTCGAAGTCCAGAGGATATTTCATTATGTTCAAGAATGTTTTCAAAGCCTTCTTTTCTTATAATTCCTTCAATTCTAATTATGTCACCCCACTCCAGAAAAACAAAAACTACTCCAGATCATGTAGGAACCGCCACCGAGCTTTAGTATAGGCGCTAAACAATGTGGCACCATTTTTTTCTCCAGCACAAACAAACTGTTTGTGTCTCACACAAACTGTACTCTTGAATCAAAAAATTTCAAATTTGGATTCATCCATCTACAGTACGATTTTACACTCTTCAATTGTATAATGTCGATGGCTCTTAGCCAAAGCCAACAGTTTCGGTTTTAATAAGGATTTTTAGACCGCTACACGATCATGAGGTCGTGCTTGTTTAAGATGAAGTTTTACAGTGGATGTAGACATGGGAGTTTCTCTGTTCCCATTGAACTTAGCTTGGATTTCGGGTGGAATAAGCCATCGATTGCGTTTAGAAATCAGTGCTATAGTTGTAAGAGTAGATCTTACAAATATAATAGGCATACTTGTTTTGCTAAAATAAATCCAGGAAGGACGATGGAAAGTGAGAATTAGGATTAATTCTCACTTTCTCAAATTCTCAAATATTATTTCAGTGTTTTGATTTTTATGAATAATAGAAAACATTTTAATAAAAATTGTTGTTGTAAATAAGTTGGTCCAATTTTAATAAAAACTTTAAGAATTATGGAAAATGAAAGGTGATTCCAAACTTTTAGACGGGAGTGTACATGATTAGAAACTTGACACTATACCGTTTTTGTATTCTTAATAAAGCGTCCACCAAGTGTATAAAAACAGACAAGAAACATTTACACATATTATTACTAGTTTTTAATTAGTAATCCTCTTTGAACTTTCGTTTTCTTTAAGATGAAATCAGTGCTGGGAAGATTCTGAAGGCCAATGTTTCACCTTCTTGAATTTCTTACCGTAAACATTAATTTTTATTAACTTGGTCAAGAGAGACGTGTTGGGAAGTTGCGTTATTCATGGTCTCTTTGTTTTTGTCTTTTACGATGTCCCTAAGAAAGTCCAGAAGAGACAAATCACCTTAAATAATGCCAACTGTAAATCTAACACCCACGCATTACAGATCTGCAAGTTTGAAATATATAAAAGCGCTTCAGTTGATTGAAAAAAAGGAGAAATGCATCAAATGTTTTTAAAAATATCATAACCTAAGAAAAGTGAATGAATGACTTTTCTAAACATTGAGCTTATATCGTGATGTTGTTACTGCTTACGCACTGGTTTATTACCAAAGGCTGTGCTCCAAGCCTAGTACCCAACTTACTATTGCAAGGTCTGGTTATTTGAGAGAGCAAATTGGTTTCTCCTTTCACTCCTGTTGTTACAGTCGGCTTTTATAGTGACTGGTTAATCATGGTGTTTTTATGGTCGAATTCCATCACAGAAGTCAACCCTATCAAATTCTGTCTTTATACACAATTAGAAGAGGGGGGAAGATATGCTGTTTTTTATTAATCTCTTACCTTCCTGTGCACCTCAAGGCTGATAAGGGGCTCTGGGAAAATGCCCTGGGAACTCTATCGATTAACCAGTAGCATTTGCAGGTATCTTTTACAACCGGACCAATGAAAGAGCTTCGCTTTCGTCGTCATAGCAACGGCTCAGCCAATCGTAACGAAAGGGAGAAGTGAATGAGACAGGATGTGCACTTCAAACGATGTAGGGGAGGCGAACTGGGGGGTAGAATTCCACTGTACAAACACTTACTCTCCGCCAGCAACAGCTTGCCGTCAGAGCTGACGTACAGAAACCAACTGGCATGCTGGAGTGACACCGCACCTCGCTGTGGCGATTTTCTACGATTCAGTGGCACCCATTCACGCCTGCAGCCAGCAGAGATGTCTCTTAACAGGAAAGCCGTGCGGGGTCTTTGTGTTCGATGGAGCGATCGGATGTACTCGTGTGCTACATCGGTCTGAGAAAAGTGACGCTGACCACCCCTCTGGAAGACTCGTTCGAATGCCTCCTAACTAGTCTCAGTCCTCCACTAGCTTCGGATCCACCCTTTGTGTACAAGGAGGTGGAGTCATGGCCCTGAAGTTGAGTATCCGGTCAGTGCGTGGTCTCAAAAGTCGGGGTGAGCGTTTGGTCAGGGGAACGTTTAGAGGTAAGAGTCTTTCAGTCAATTGTTATCTATTCAGGATGAATGGACTGTGTTTACACCTTAATTATTTCGATTAATTAACTCAACACCAGACTCCGTTGATCCAAGTTTAAGTTTAACAACTGCAGTTTTGATTTTAAGCTCCCAAAAGTCATATTTATTTCGATTGAAAATAAATAAACAGTTGCTGCAGACTATTTTAATTACAAATATTTCTTCAAGGAATATATCTTTCCATACGTCCTAAAGTAAACAAGAGGAATCAATCAAGAGATTTATTTCAATTGTTTCTTAAAATCCATGTGCACTACATCAGAAAAAGTAAGGGTGTAGCAGTAGCAGAATGTTCGTTTCCCTACAGTAACTATATTTATGGATAGCATATTTGCCTTCCTCAATGTAGAAAGATGCTCCAAAAATCTGTTGGAGAATTCTTGGATTCTACGAAAAGTTGTCAGGTGGATTCAACTCTCGATCTCTCGCTTCTGCAGTCTGGCATAACATTGTATTGCGATAAGCACCTAATGAATAATAGACAATTTAGTGAGGTTGCCAGAGATATTAGAGATCTAGCTCCATATGGCCTGGAATAGAATGGTTGCTAGGGCAACCGAGGTGTAATGAGACTGATTGTTTTCTATTGATGGTTTCGTAAACTTTGTGCTTTCCTCCTAGACTTATTAAGAATCACTCAGATCGCTAGACTTCGAGAAGACAACTTTTATCTTTCTTTTAATGGAAAAAGTGTTTCACTCTTAAATAAAAATACTTTTGAATTACAGACCAAGTAAAGTTCACTGGGAACGCGATGTCTCAGAGTGATGTATAGTCATGATGGTAATTATATCCAAGCAGTTACCCAAATAACGTTGCAAAATTCTGCGTTGTTGTTTATAGCTACACTTAAAAGAGCTAAAAGTATTAAATTGCGAATGCACATAATCGCCAGTAATCTGTAAAGTAAATTTAGAAAATCATTGGATGTTCACACTGATGGTTAATAGCTTATTTTTATAGTTATTATCATAAATAAAACCCGAGTTTCTATCTTTTATTACGCTATAAATTCACTTTCCTGAACAAAAAAAAGAAATACTTACTTGTCTACCTTTCTTATAATCCTAAAAGATCGCTTTGTTTTATTTAAAATATTTATTTAAAAAAATATTCGCGAAAAGATCTTAAAATTGTTTTGTGAATGTAAAAATCTAAATGTAGGAAATGAACAATAAAAATGGATACGAAGCTAACAGCTGCGCCCCCTGCAAAATAATAACAAAACGATTAAATTAACACTAAAAGCTAACAGAGCGCCCCCTGCAAGATAATATTAATATTTTCTGTAGATTTTTATTAGTAATAGTTATACAAAATTAATTACAAGCTGGAAATTGTTAAAAATACACGTAGAATTCTGCGAATTAGGTCTTCCATCTTCCTTTAATATTTATTTATGAAATGACGTCAAGTAAAAATTCTTTTAAGCCAGAATTATGCAGAAATATTTTAATTTCTTGCTTTATCCCATGTTCTTTCCTTCGAGGTGTTTTAAAATTTAAGTGGTTTTAAGATTTAAATGGAGGATTATCGTCAATTCTCTTGTTTCAAGTGGATGTATTTCTGTTAATCTATAAAGTGTTTGGTATCCTTGCTGTTTCTGCTGTTGGATCGAGAAAACGGTCGATGGTTCATTTCCGTAATGCAAAAGCCTTTCATAATTTATTATAGACGTACGCGTGACGGTAGGTAGAAGAGCAACAGTAAAATAGAGAGAGAGAGAGAGAGAGAGAGAGAGAGAGAGAGAGAGAGAGAGAGTTTCTCTCACGCATGCTATTACAACTTAAATGTTCCATCGTACGAATTATTTCCAGCGGCAGTTCAAACGCACAAAAGAATACAGTATTACACAAAAGATTGGAATCTTCGATTGACCAGATATGAACCAGAACGAATAAACAAAAAAGATTTAATTTTTCCCAGACATAAACATCCATTAAATACAAATTAATGCATTCTTATTGTGTTATGAATTTAAAAATGTTCACTGTAAGCCTCTCGTCAATTTTGAAGGAGTTAATGAACGGTTTTAGTGTCTGAAGGAGTTAAACGATGAGAAATATTTTAGAAAGATGCACAATATGGTGAAAGGAGTTATCCAGCAGCAGGACAATGATTCTTTCGCTTTCTACACCAAAAATGGAAGCACCCAAGTAATGACATCACTGACTGATAATCCATTAACAGCCTGCATTTCTGACACCGAACTGGATGGTTCCATGGACTCATGCATTTTTGTTATATTCTGAGAATATACTATCAACTCCAGTTAGCTTTCGGATCTTTGTGGGTACCATAGTTGGTGGAATCGCTGTCATCCCCATACTGGCTGGAAAAGACTTCAGTCCCGTCCATAACGGGAGGAATTTTTATGGGCCTTTTTCACAACGTGGTTCAGTTAGCTGGTCACAGGGGAAGGCAGCATGGTTTTTTCTCCTGGAAACTGGATATTTGTCCAGCAAACAGAAAATTGACTACAGAACACCCGCAAATTACAACAGTATACACTGAGCAATATGGCCTTGTCACCGATGCTCCTAAAAACAACAACCTTAATTAATAAACAGAAAATAAGTAATCGATCGCATTGGGCTGGAAAATTTTCGCAATAAATAATATCCTCAAATTTTTAAATCGTTGATTTCATGTTTCCTAACTTCATTAGTTTCTCCTCCTCCTGAAAATATCGATGCAAATCATATGCGACATCATCCAGATTGTCTAAGGCTTTCTGACAACCAGTGAACAAAAATCCAATCCGATTCATTCTCTTCTTCTTTATATTCACATACGTGAAAGATTCCTTATCCGCTGTCTTTTCTCTCTTAGCTAGCAATTACTCAAAATCTGATCTGCTTTTGAACGCCCAAACTTTTCTGTTTGCTTGTAAGATTTTAGGGAATCGGGGAGGCAGACTGTACTGTGCGGTATCTATATTTATTAGGTCTGTGGATTTCGTGTGTGCTATGGTCGATTTGCCTGTTTTATAGATGAAAGCTCTCGTTTCCAGGAGAAAAAATAGTGCTGTTCTGTTCTGACACCGATTAACTCAGCCACACTGAAGAAAAAAAAATATTCACGGGTCATTGAAGGGATTAGAACCCAATTATCTACTTCCTCTACCGGAGAAGAATTTTGATTATACCAACTGTGCTATTACCCGAAGGCACCTTTTTTGTAGTACTATTACAAATCGTTTTCTGTTTGTATGCCCTCATGGGTAGCCCATTTGGTGCAATCGCCATCCTCCTCAATGTCACGACTTTTTTACCTATTGTCTCGTACGCTGCAAGCATTTGGCATCAAAATGTTATTAAGGTTGCTATGAAGAGGAAGTTAACATCAATTCAAAGATCTATTCTTCTCACTGTTCACTGCGTCTCTCGCACGATCTCAAATAATGCACTCCAAATTCTTGGTGGTGAAATGCCCATAGATTTATTTATTTTATTCAGAGACACAATCTACAAGTTAAAGAAAGGGACATCTATAACGTTTTTGGGCATAACATCAGACCCAGCAAATGACATTAAAGCAGAAAAGAAAAGAATCTGGACTGAGATAAAAGCTATTTGGCAGTCTAGATAGAATGAATCTGTGTCTGGACTGGCAACAAAAAAGTTCATTCAACAAGTGACTTTTGTGACTTCCCCGGGAATCTGTTCATGGTTCACGCCATCTATGACTGCAGCATATTTACTAACAGGTCATGGTTCTCTCAGGGCTAAGCTCCATGAGATGGGACTTGAGCCAGATCCGTTCTGCGCTTGTGGTCAGAACGAGGATTGGGAACATGTCCTGTTAATGTGTCAACTGTATTCGGAACAGAGACGACGTCTTATAAATAGGGTCGCTAACCTATCGGTCGATAATGTTCATATCCTTCTAGAAAATGAACAAAATTTTACCATCCTCCAGATATTCTTAGTGTCAGTTTTTCAGAAGAGAACTGAACTTAGGAATCAGCTTGTTTAATTAAATTGAAATCAAATTGGTGTATATATTGCATGAGCTGCATCTTAATGGAATACCACTTGTTGTAAATAAGGCAGATATCAAGTAAACAATGTAAATAATAGAAATATCAATACTAGGGGGGAAGACCTACTTGGGGAAAAAAATCTTGTAACCTCCTGCCTGCTGGACTCTGGAAATAGATATCATACTGATCCAGCACCACATAGCTCAATATAAAATTCAGACTACACGCTCAAGAAAGCCACTTTCGGATTAGATAATATAAATCGTGCCATGACAGTCTCATTGAGGCTGTTCACAGCAACTTTCATCACTCCTAATTTTTTGAACAAAAGATTTCCTAGACTGCGTGGGAAGTGATGAATTGTAAAACAATGGTCTGTGAGTGATGATCAGATCTAGAATATTTTTCCCATAGTATTTTTCCTAACATGTGATACAAATAAAAATTATTTGATTTAAAAATTTTGTTCCCCATCGTGAGTTTCCCTCCCACTTACCTCAAACTCATTTTTTGAAGGGTGTCTGCTTCCTGGAAAGGGTGCAGAGAAGAGCAACCAGATTAAGGGATCAAAAGAGCTGTATTACTACTAATGTCTTCGATCTCCTTGCAGGTGCCAAATTTCCAAAAGCTGAGTTTGTAGCGTCTGGAAACTAGGCACCTTGAGGAGATCTAATTGAGGTGTTTAAGGATATGAATGGATTGAGTAACCTTAATCCTGATGGTATACTTCCTCTTGCTCAAACAACATATGCGAAATTTGCTTTCAGCCAGCGGATAGCTGATTTTAGGAACATTCCATTAGTTGTGGAAGTGGGCCTTTTCCACCCAACAAACCAGTTCCAGGTCTCGGGCTCTTTAGTAACTCAATTTTTTTTAGTAATGCACCAATTTTTAGTTTGAGTTCGGTACACTCCTTACATCGGAAACAAAGAAAAGAATCTTCAGTTGAGCAATAATCAAACAGTTGTCTGATTAGTCATTTGAACAAGATCGACCTTTGAATACATACCACAGGATATGCAAATGATAAACCCCTTTACATTATACCCTTTGGTCTTCGATAGAAATTTCCAGAAGCTAGACATCCAACGCAGTAATCTTTCCACCAGTTTTTACAAGTTTCAATGTATTTTACCATTCCTATTTAAACGCAGCATACAAAGTCGACTTCCATGCTCGATTTCGTACAGGCCCTCTTCGATTCATCCCACCGCAAAGGGTCAAGATCACAGCTGTAAGCTGGGAATTGCATGTTTTCTTCAAAGTAGGTCACATGCATTGTGCTTTCTTCCAGACACTGCTGACTCCTACAAAAACCCTCCGGTCTACTTGTAATTTGGAGTATAAAATTTGATGCAGGTCGTTGATGTAGATAAGAAATAACAGCGAGCTTAAGAATGAACCCTGTGGACAACAATTTCAGGTTTAAAAGGATTTGAGATTTTACCTTTAAAATATCACCAACATTTCTCTACCTTCCAAGTAGTTTGAAATCCAGTTTAAGGCCTGTCCTCTGAGACCGTAACGATCCAGTTTATTAATTAGTCTCTGATGGACTACGTTGTCGAAGGCTTTGCTTAAGTCAAGGAAGATGGAGTTGATTTGTTCTCCTTCGTCAGGCGCGTGGAATATATTCGAGACAAATGAAATCATATAAATAAAAGATATAAGAGATATATATATATAAATAACAGAAATCATATAAAGACAAATAAAAAGCCGTGAATTAGGGTTGAATTTGAAAGTGTCTGCAATTCTGCCCAGACACGATAGGAGGGAGTTTATGATGAGAGCCCTGTCGATCAATTCGGCCCTGGAAAGATTGTGCAAGGCTCAAGGAGTAGAATTTCTTTCAGCCTAGACTGTACTTGTTAACAGGAGAGACTGCTTCTAAAGGAATGGGATACACTTAAATAGAAAGGGTGCAAGAATGTTTGCAGGTGCTATCGAGGCAGTGTTAGGTGGGTCGGAAAACTGCTAGATTGCGGGGATACAAGGACTAATAGATTAACAGTAGCCATTGGCAGAGGTGAAAGTGATTCTTGCACTGCTTCTATTGGAATGAACAGAAGTCTGAAAAACAAGATGCAGGATATTTCAGAGACTGCTGGGAGCCGTTGCGGTACAAGTAAACACATGGATTGTGTTAGGGTAGCTAAGAAAAAGAACAGGTGCATGTATACTTGCGTGTACACCAATGCTAGGAGTTTGGTAAATAAATTTGATGAATTTGAGGTATTGCTCAAAGCATCAAAGGCGGATATTGTTGGGATATCAGAGACGCGGTGTCACACAGATATAAGGAATGCAGAACTGGAATTTGGGGAGTACAACGTCTACAGAAAGGATAGACTGGATAGGAAGGGAGGAGGGGTTATGCTATTAGTTAAGAAATACATAAAATCCAAGGAAGTGAAGCCAGTCGACATCGCTGGACAGTGCAGTGTCGAGTCAGTTTGGTGTGACATAAGCATTGGGAGATCAAAATTGAGAGTAGGAGTGTGCTATAGGCCTAATGACTCTGATGAGTATAATAATATATTGTACAGGGAAATAGAGTGGGCCAGTAAATCAGAGAGTCTTATAATGGGGGATTTTAATTTCCCAGATATTTACTGGAATTTGGGGGCTGGTCACGCACACACTAGCAAGGCTTTTGTGGATTTATTGGATGATTGTTTTCTACATCAGCATGTTCGGGAGGCAACTAGAGGGAGTAATACCCTTGATCTGATTATCAGCAGTGATTCTTCATGCATTAAGAATCTGCAGATGGAGGAACAACTAGGTGGCAGTGATCATAGTGTGCTGAAGTGGGATTTACTCAAAGAGGTAACTACCATTAGGGGTAAAGGGAAGGGTTATTGCTTTCGTAAAGGCGACTACGATGGACAGAGACAGTATTTAAATTCTATACAGTGGGACCAACTGATGATGATGTTACCAACAGCAAATTCAAAATGGGAAGCATTCAAAGAACTTATCTTGGAAGCTACTAGGCTTTACATACCAACTAAGAAATATTGTTCAAGGTTTAGGCCTAAGTGGATGTCAGATGAACTAATGAGACATGTGGCAGAGAAGAAAAATGCATGGGATACATATAAATTAACATGTGACACAGAAGCCTATGATAGATACAAGTTGATCTGTAACCAAGTTACAAAGGAGGTTAGGCAGGCGAAGGCAGATTACGAGAAATCTTTGGCAACGGATGCAAAGAAAAACAGCAAGGAGTTCTTTACTTATGTGAACTCTAGAAGGAAGGGGATGAATCAGATTGGTCCACTTGACATCGATGGTTCAACTGTTCATGATCCTGCTCAGGTAGCTAACAAACTAAATGAATATTTTGCATCTACATTCACAAATGAAGAGTTATTCAGGAAGGGGAATGGCTTAGTTGAAGTAAACACTGGCAGTGAGCTAGATGATCTTGTAATAACTGAGAGTAAAGTGGAGGAGAAATTGTTGAAGATAAATACAAGAAAGGCACCTGGGGTGCATGGGATCTATCCAGTTATATTAAAGGAGGCAGCAAAAGAAGTAAGCAAACCCTTAGCCATAATTATGAGAGCTTCCTTGGACTCAGGGGAGGTACCCATGGACTAGATGTGCAAATGTAACCCCAATTCACAAAGGAGGATCAAAGGCTATAGGGAGGTGATTATTCCGTTGTATAAGGCAATGGTCAGGCCGCACCTTGAGTACTGTATACAGGTCTGGAGGCATCATTTCAAGAAGGATGTAGAGCTGCTGGAACGAGTACAGAGAAGGGCAAAAGACTTCCATCTGGACAGGTATTTCGAACGAACGGAGGGGTGAATTGGAAGGGTTGTTTTTTTTTTTTTTTTTTTTGGCTGATGCTGCATAAGCTTGCTTTCTTGCATCATATGCCTCTGCTAATGCTAATATCTGCGCAGGTGGAACGATCCTTGATAAATCCTTGAGAATAATCCGACAGATTAAGTTTCGTAAATTTGAATAGCTGGTTCATTACAACGGATTCAATTATCTTTGAGAGGTATTTAATTGACAAATTGGTCTGTAGTTGTTGGGTGAGGATGGGTCTTCTTTTTTTATAAATAGGGACAACAAAAGCCTTTTTTTAGTTGAGCTGGATAGATTACACTCTCAAAGAACAATTTTATTAAGTGAAGTAATGGCTTTACCAGTGTGGTTCCATATTTTTTTTCATAAAACAGTAGGGATACCATGTGGACCTCTGTGAGGTCCTTTTTCATACTCTTGATTGTGCTTAACAATTCTTCTTGGTTGATTTCAAATACTCTTAGTGTATCAATGTAGGAAAGTAGTGCGCCTCAAACAAAGATGGAAAAGTCATTGGGAATATCTTGTTGCTCTATAAAGCAATTCGCAATACGAATGACTGCATCATCCTAAACGAAGTTCTTCAACGAGTTATTGAATGGTTAAAGGATAACAAAATGGTAGTCAATGAAAATAAGGTGCGAGCTGATGAGTTTTGCCAATGCCCACGAGAAAAAAACTTATTTTTTCTTATTGCATCAGCAACAAATTTTTTGAATAAAACCGTTTATTCATAACTATGTCCCATGACTTTTGGTAGGGTAGTATATATTAAGAGTTGATTATATTGAAGATACAGGGCATACTTCTGGGATAAACCGTTTTAAATCGAAGATAAAATCCACAATATTTATAAATCCACCAAGATATTGAAACTCATTCTGATAAGAAAATGAAACAGCTGGATGAAAAATCTTCTATTTTATGTCACCTGTACGATTTCTTCGATTTTGATGGGTTTTATATCCTCTGGTCGCTGTGGTTATCGCGCCAATGGCGTGAACGCCCGAAGCACCAAACGCTTTGTGAAAGGACCCTTTATATTGATTGCGCAAAAGGAAAAACTCAGACTGAACATTTCTCACCATCTTTCTGCAATAAAACCTGTCTGGGATTCCTGGTATCGATTCTTAGGTGATTATAGGAGCAGATTTCAGAGGGCGTTTCAGTTGAAAGTTAGACGATCAATGGTATCGCTTTGAAGAACTTATTATAGGGCCAGGAAAGAAAATGGGCGTATAACTTACCAGAACTGAAAATGGATGGAATCTTAAAAAATAAGGTATAAATATGATTGACTCCAACAATCTCAGGTAGGAAGAGAATGGAATCTCTTTCTATTCTAGACACACAGAACTTGAAGAATGGTTTTATTAACCATCTTTCACTAGATGGAATATTTACTTTAAGATTGTCAAAGAATCGCTCTTTGATAGTTGCTCAAGAATGCAATTGATCGACAGGAAAACTGTTCGATCCATCGTACTGGCCATTTCTTCCCAAACGCTTAAACTACCTTCTGCTTCTGCCATTGTGGACAGCACTGTTAGTAGAATCTCCACCTCCTCCATACCGGGTGGAAAAAATCTGAGTTCGAGTCCCGTCGATGATGGTAAGAATCGACAATTATAAGTACCATTAAGACATCATCTTCACAAAGGCATGTACAGACACGATACATAGACTCCTCATTGCCTTCGTGGCCTCCTGTTGCCATTTATTTAAAAGGAAAGACAATTACAGCCCTCTATATTGGCAGACTCTGTGTATTTAATGACTGGTCCCAAAACAGGTTGAAATCTCCTGGATCGGTTATTTGGAGATGGAATTGGACTGAAGTTCAATTCCAATCTCCAAAAAATGTTTTTGATTTTCCCAGTTTAATAGCATTTTTCTTTAAATAAATAATTTTCAGACTGTTTTGAAGAGTACCCTGATGAGGAGCCCAAATTCTGGTGATGCTATCGATACTAACCTTTTTCATTCTTTATTGAGTAGAGCTTTTGAAGTGCAACCAGTCCCACCTCATAAAGTTTTACATCCCTTGAACTCTTATCCCATCATTCTTTACGCCTGGCTAGGCAGAATTGATTTCTTTCACCTCCCCATCGTTACTTGAAGTGGATGATTACTTTATCGATGTCCAGGTAGTGGAAATGTATTCATCATAATGAAGTGCAACTGAACCTTGAGGATTTAATCCACTTGCTGCCATCATCTGTCATATTCGGCTGCATTCTTGCCATTAACAACTTTTAAAGAAAATCCCAAAACGAAAGGTACTGGAATCAACAGTTCTTAGTATGGGTTGAAGGTTGAGAGGTTAGAAGTGACTTGTTGACATTAGACTTCAATTTCTATAGATTGCATTTTCAGGAAGCACGAGTGAAGGGAGGTTGTTCCAGAAAATGGAAGTTTAAGGAATAAATGAGGAAGAAGAACAATATGGATAAGATTTTCAGTCCTTATAAGAAGAACATTAATTTACAAGAGTAAAAAGGGGGAGGGGAGAAAGAACTAAAATTTGAGGACCACCAGCATTAGTGGATAAGTTAGGATTTTTTGAAGGATTGCATAAGCCAGTATACTACGAATGGATCTACACCTGACCGAATTCATGTTAGCTTCATTGATCAGATGGAAGATTTCGAGATCGTTTAGGAGTTGACAGTTAATGGATTTCTCCATTATTTTGCAAAGGATAGAGGTAAGTGCAATGGAATGATAACTAGATGGTAGGGATTTGTCACCATTTTTAGGAACTGGTGGATATGGACAAATTCCATGCAGAAGGAAAAACACCATTGGATTAAATTTAAAAAGGAGACACAAAGCAGGCGCATGCTCAGGAGCATACGTTTTGAGACCAGGTGGAGAAATGCTATCCAGACCAGGAGCTTTCTTGGAGGTATGAAGATCTTCAGAACTATTTTAACATTTTTCTGTTGGAAGACCATGGATAACGTTCAGTGGAGTATACTTGTGATAGGAGACGATTTATCAAGACCGTTGTTACTACTGTTGCAGAAGAAGTAGGATGCTAGTAAGATGACATTCTACTTTTACACTGTTAGCTTGTTCAAAATTGAGTTTGGATTGATTACTGTTTTCTAATGGTTGCAATGTTCAATGTCTGCGGAAATGACGCTGGAGACTTGGATATAAGCCATAAAAAGATTTTAAACAGTAATTCAACCAAGGTAAAGAAGAGACATTTAGCAGATCATGCCATTTGGCATTCTATTCTTGTAATTCCAAACAATACGAGGTTGAGAATGTCTACAAGAGAAAGGCTCCATTGGAGAAGGGACCATCATCAACTTGTGATATGTGCGTTTCCATCATCCTCTTAACTTTGACAATATGATGAGGATGATTTCCTTTGGTCCCTCCTGAAACAGCACGACCATCCCCTCGAATTTCAAAGGTCCCAATGAGGTTAATTTACGTCTTCCCTCTTTTAAATATGGTGGCCACGATCTTCATTGATTTCCTGGGATAAAAAATCGAAACTTGCGACTTCATCTTTCGCAGACGCCATTTGAAGGCTATTCGCTTCTTTTTCTTCTACTTTCTGTTTTTTCGCTTTGGTTGATGGGTGTTTTTAGACGCACAGAACGCGTTCGAATGTAAATCACCAAACTCGTTAACAATTCCTTTGAATTAAACATATTAAACTTGGACACAGTTGAGCCAAAGTGGGTTTTTATGGAATTCGATCGAAGGTCCAACAGAAACATTCCAACTGGTTTCTTTAGAAGTTAAATCCACTCTTTGTTCACAATTATAAAAGCGGAAAGACGCTAATGGAGTTAATAGAATTTAGAAAAAGATCTCCTATTAAGCATGGAAAGAACGAATGAAAATAATCCTTAAGTTTGATTAAATAGCGGGAATTTTTTCCAATTTTTTCCCTTCACATCAAAGTTCTCTTTTAAGAAATTTTTTCCCTTTTGATTAGTCCCTTTTGGATTGAGTGAAGAGAGTTTAGAGTATTTGGGGGCGAGTTCTTGAGCGAAGAAAGTTGGGTAATTTGAAATTTGAGTTCGAATCCGGTCAACGACAGAAGGAATTCTTATGGTTTTTTTTTTTTTTTTTTTCAAAATGTGGCCGAGTCGGGTTTTCTCCTGGAAGCTTTGGTTTTTCATCCGGAAAACAGATAAATAACCGAAATACATTGTTATAGACAAAATATCATGACGATTCATAGCCCCAGTTGCTTTGAAGGTTGCAAAAAGCGACCTCATCCACTATGAGGACAACAATGCTCAATGTTTTAATTACAGGAGAAGATGTATACTATGAGTACAAATAATTTGCCCAAATTCCTTATGTAGCTGTCCTGTGTGACTCCTATGAATGGGTAACTTAGTCGGGGTTTCTCCTGGAAAGTTGGGTTTTTCATCCGGGAAACAGCTAGCCCACAAAAAACTACACTGTTACAGATACAATATAATGATGCCTCATTACAGGAGATGTATAGTATGGGCACAAATAAATTGTCCAAAATTCAGCTGTCCTATGGGACTCATATGAAGGTCAACTTAGTCGGTTTTCTCTTGGAAACTTGGGTTTTTCATCCGGGAAGAAGCTAACACACTGTTATAGACACAATATAATGACGCCTCATAGCCACAGTTGCTTTGAAGCTTTAAAAAAGTGAACTCATCCACTATGAGGACAATAGTGTCGAGTGCTTAAATTCCAGAAGAAAATGTACAGTATGGGCACAAATAAATTGCCCAAAATCCTTATGTGTGTAGCTATCCTGTTTGAACAATGTTATTAATTCATTGTTCGGCTCAGAACAGAACAATGAATTAATTCTCCATTCTTTCTATTTCTTTATTTTTTTCTATTATCTTCATTTCTTAATGAATGGTTGACTTAGAAGTCATGATCAGCTGTACTGTCCTGCCCAGAAAACCGATCTTAACCCCAATGACACCCTTTTATGTGCTCGAACGTTTGCTTCGGGTTGGACCATAACTCCTTTAGTCAGTAGCTGAATTTGCGCCTTGTTGAAGGAGGAATGGACTGAAATACCCAATCTGTGGGCACGGATGCAGGTCAGAGGTGGGAAGCCACGTTGAATATTATATTAATAGCACGGGCTTTTAAACGGTGTCCGGTTACGTTTGGCAATGTAGTGTACCCAAAAGTCAGTAAAGACCACTTGCAAAAGATATTTTCGAAATCGATGAGCTATCAACAAGTCAATATCTGTTATTAATTCATTTGTTCTTCTGTACACTATCCTCCCAAAAGTATGCGTACACTAGAGAGGTTAAAGAACATTAACTTTAGACGTCCCTTCGTCTTGATGTCTGCTGTTTCGAAATCGTGCTTCGGAAGCGTTCTTGTCTCTTTCTTTCTCTCTATTAGCGAAGCGCGAATTCTTTCCGACAATCCGAGTAATACGTGGGAGGACAGTGTCCCGTAATTCTGGGAATTGCTGGGTGGCGTGTCCATTAAGGATCGCATGTGATTGTCGTTATTTGTAGCGACCGCACGTTCAGCGGGATCGGGGGGTTGGGGGATGGAAGGTCTATTTTACGAAACGACTCGATGAACGCAGTCGACCAATCTTAAACTCCATTTAGTTGTCCGTTGTCTGTTCTGGGGGCTTCGCCTATTTTTGTAGGATTCCCCGCAAACTGCTTACGGCTGATGATTTGATATTCTGCGCATGACCTTCGCTCGGTCACGTACGCGGGAAATGTCTGAATTCGTTTGGTAATTGCGAGGCCGCTTGCGCTGAGTTGATTGGGTTTCTCAAGTGCGGGTTCTTGTGGTAACGAGGGAAAGACCTTCTCTCGAGTGGCACAGTGGGGGCGTTCATGGTTCGATTGTCGGTTATAATTGCTTCCGAGGTGATTAAGGCCACGAGGCGCTGGTTTTTGTATTTTTAAGCTACGATTTGTTTGCGGGATGAAAAACACAGCGGAAAAGAAGTTCGAAAGCGGTCCTTTCGTGATGGCAAGAGTCGAATCCGTTCGGTGATAATCTTAACCTTAAACTTCCTGTTCTCTTCTGTCTCTCTCTCTCTCTGTTGTAATGCTCCTCTGTCTTTCCATTTCTTGTAGAAGTCGTCTGGGTTCGAGTCCTGTGTCGTATTGCGTGGTGTTGTTGGTCGGTGCCAGGCAAGGGTTGGCCATTTTATGCACCCGAATAACCGGTTTTTCATCCAGCTGTGCTGGCAAATCAACTACATTCAGAAGTGGGCTCAGAACCGAACGATGAATTAATTCTCCATTATTTCTATTTGTTTATTTTTTCTACTGTCTTGATTTCTTAAATTATATTTCATGATTATTATTTGTTTCTCCTGCTGTCTCTCTCTCTCTCTCTATGTACTTAATCTATTTTCACTCTTGTCTTTCACTTCTTTTTCTGATTTTTAATTTTGAATTTGTCAGTCCGTCTGTCGCTTCTTCTCATTCTCTTCTATTCTCTTTGTCTCTCTCTCTCTCTCTCCATCCCTCTAGCTTTCTTTTCTCTTTCTTGTTTTGTCGTGTTCTCTTTTCCCTTCCCTCTCTTTCTCTGTTTCACTCTTTCTATTCTCCCTTTTACCTTGCTTCTTCATTTTTCTCTTTCCCCCTCTCCTTCTCTGTTTTTCCTTTCTTTCTTTCTATTTCTATTTCTCTCGTTTATTCTCAGTTTCGATCTTTCTCCGCATCCTTTTTTCTCAATCTATCTATCCTCTTCTCCTTTCTCTCTCTCCATCTATCTATCTATATATATCTTTCCACTTTTCTCTATCTATCTTTCACACTCTTTCAGTCTATCTTTCCACTTTCCTCTTTTCGCTTTCTCTTTATCTATCCTTTTCGCTTTTGCTCTCTCTCTCTCTCTACATCCATTTTCCTCTATCTTTCCAGTTTCCTCTACTTTTCTATGTTTACCCCCTTTCCTCTATCTCTCTATCTGCCTTTTCCTTTTTCTTCTATCTGTCTGTTTTCCTCTCTCTCTCTCTCTCTCTCTCACTATATATCTGTCTATCCACTTTGCTCTTTTTCGCTCTTTATATCCTTTTCGCTTTTTAATTCTCTCTATCCATCTACTTACGTATCCACTTTCCTCCGTCTCTCTATCCATCTCTTTCCCTTCTCTCTCTATCTTTCTCTTTTCGTCGATCTATCTTTCCACTTTCCTTTTCTCCCTCTCCCTTTTTCTCATTTGCGCGCTCTCTCTCTATCTTTGTCTGTCCATCCACTTATGTGTCCATTTTGTATCTATCCATCCCTTTTCTTTCTCTATCTGTCTTTCCACTTTCCTCTTTCTCTCTCTTCGGCTTTTCCTTCATTTTTTCGCTGCAACTTTTCCCCTTTTCTCTTCTGTGCGACTCTCTTTCTCTCCCTGCATATGACTGGTTGCAGATTTCGTTTCCCCCCCTCCCCCTTCCCCCCTCTGTTTCTCTCGCTCTGCACGTGCCGTCGAGTCTCTTTTCATAAATTTCCGCCACGGCAGCAGTTAATCGATAAACGCAAAATTAATAAAAAAAAAAAGAAAAAGGAAAAGAAAAGGGAAACCCCGGAAAGAGTTCGTCTTATTTGTGTTGGGGAAGTGCACGCGCGCAGCCTTGAAGCTATCGGATGTCATTAAGGCGCTCGTGCTGAACGACGAAGAAATCATGGCCGAGTCACGTGCTTCGTTTCATTCATTCCTCACTCCGCCCGCCCATTAATTTTCAATTCGATTCCGTTAAAAGTTCTCGTGAAATTCGGCTGCGTCGTTACGCGCAATCGGCAGACCCCTTTCGCAGAAGGAGCGTCCGACGTTTGCTTAACACCTGATTCCGGTGCCGCCTTCGATTCGAAGCCGTGACCGGGCAACACGCTACCGGCACCAGAATAGAAACTCCATTACGGCGAGTGCGTGTCGTGTCACGAGCCACGCGACGGGTGACGGCTTCCTACGAAATCCACGAAAAAAGAAATTCGTCTCCGGCCCGTACTTGAAGTCCGCCATCGATCATCGAACGAAGCAGAAAAGGGCGGGCGACACTCACGTTTCACCGCGACTGCGGATCTGCCATGTCGGGGTGGGGAAGAGGGGGGGGTTTGCAGGGTGGATAATTGTCCGGCGCATTAATATGTATGCACGGGGCCCGGTTAAAAAGGCTCGCTGGACGCGCAGTTAATGGCGGTTGTCGGCCGATTACGAACACAGAAATGCGGGTTTGTGGGAAGGGCATTTCTTAAGGATACAGGTGCGCCCCCTGTAGGGCTATGTTCAGCTTGTTAGGGTTACTCAGCCAGAACGTGGTTCGGCCTTCATCATAGCCAATCCTAAATTGGACGCAGTGAAGATAATCGGTGTTACCAATCGTGCCATCGTGCGATTACCCTCTGGTGACTTGAATCCTCCACTACAGGACCTCAGAAGATTTTCTTTGGTCACGTGGAACCGTTTTGATGACTCAATCAACACTCGATTCCCACTTGAAAGAAGTGGGAGGTGGCTCGAGACATTACACGCACGCTTTTGGCCTTTTACAGAGCCGTGTGTTCGTCACAGAGTTCCAAGGCGGAGTTGAACTGACGTTCAGGTGCCGTCCTGTTTGTTTGTTGTTGTTTGTTATTTGGTTTTTAGGAGCAACTAAGGCCATATTGCTCCGGGGATATGCGGTGGTCATTCCCTGACCTTTCCGCATCCTCCGTATTTGGTGGTCAGGGGCTCGAACTCCGGTCTAAATCAAGAAGCGTGTGCTACGCACTGCTGCTCCTGCCCACCTGGCTACGGTTTGATTTGATTTTTTTTGATTTGGTAGTTGTTGGCGCATCGGCTTCTGTGGCCATATTGCACCTCCCAAGGTTTTTGCAGTACTTTGATCCAAGCCCGAGGCGGGAATCGAACCCGCGACCTTTGGGTTGCCGGGCAGGTACTTTACCCACTCGGCTAGCCCGGTCGGCCCTGGCTACGGAGGCGCCAAGGTGCCGTCCTACACGAGGTAGCACGCACGTGATGACATGCAGGGTCAAGTTGCAAGTTCGATTGAAATTTTAAGCTGAACAGGTTTTGTAACATCCGGATGATTGCTCGTGGCACACGCTCGGTTTGTTAGCCCGGTTGTGTGCCGACCCCTCCCCCACAGAAAATATACCCCTCCGTGTGCTCCACACCATCCACATTGAACTCCCAACACCAACCCGCTTATCTATCACGCCTTTCCCATTACTCCTTTCTAACTTTCCTCTCTTTTCTCTTCAGTGTCTTTCTGCATTTCTCTCTCCTCTTAATTTCCTTCCACTCTTCCCATTCTCTTTTCTTTTTATGTCTGTCTCTCTTTGTCTTTCTCCGTTTCACTTCCTCCCCCTCTCTCTCCATCTGCCACCTTCTCTCTCTTTCTCTCTCTCGCTGCATCTCATTCTCTCCCACTTTCTCTCTGTCTGCCAGTCTCTCTTTTTTTCTTTTCCTGTCTATTTGGCTCTCTTCCCTCTCTCTTTCTGTCTCTTTATCTCTAACCCTCTGCCCTTTCTCTCTCTTTCCAATTTTTTTTTCTGTCTGTCTTTCTTACTGTCTGTCTCTCTCTATTTGTCGTTTTAACTGTAACCTTCTTCCTTCTATCTGTCCCTACCTTTCTTCGTCTCACTCTCTCTCAGTTTTTCTATTTTTCTGCCTATCTGTCTGCGTCTCTTTTCTATTTCTCTCCCTTTCCCTTTTCTGTCTGTCTGTTGTCGATCACTCTTTCTCCCTATCTATCTTTTTCTCTGTCTGTCTCTCTCTCTTTCTCTCTATTTGTCGTTTTATCTCTAACCCTTTTCCTTCTATCTATCTGCCTTTCTTCATCTCACTCTCGCTCTCTCACTTTTTCTCTTTTTCTGTCTGTCTCTCTTTTTCCTTTATTTCTATTTGTTTCTCTTTCTCCCTATCTGTCTATCTTTCTTTCCCTTTTCCCCTTTCTTTCGGTCTGCATATCTGTCTTTCTATCACCATGTCTCTGTCTCTTTTTCTCTATCGATTTGTCTCTCTGTCCGTCTTTTACTCTTTCCTCTCTATTTGTTTGTTTGTCTTTTTCTGCCTTTCTCTTTATCTGTCTTTCTTTCTCCCTTTCTGCTTCTCTGCCTCTTTCTGTTCGCCCCCCCTCTCTCTCTCTCTCTCTCTCTCTCTCTATCCCTGTTATTTCCTGTCTCTTTTCTTTCTCTGTTTCCCTCGCCATCTGCCTATCTGTCTCTGTTTTTTTCTCTCTTTCCCTATTTTCAGTCTGTCTCTCTGTCTCCTCTAAGTGACTGTTTCACAACATTCATAAACAAGCGATTTTTATTTCGTGAACTTTGCCAAACGACTGCCACTCTCGTGCCAACAGACACAATTCATTGTTTCCACCTTCCGTTCTGCCCGTGTCCATCACTCAACCTTCTCCGTCCCTTTCGCAAATGCTGCGTTTTCTTTTGATTTGCCGGGTATTCGTCTTAAGAGAAAACATAATCCTTCTCCGAGTCTTTGTTTGATCTTCGAGTCGCCGATATCATCCGCACACAACGGCAAACTTTGACCTTTAAACGCAACATATTAACGGTAGCGGCGAAGAAAGTTCGCGGATGGAAGTACAAGCACGACATCTTGAATCCCAACGAGGCTCCAACGGATTCGGGTTTAATTGGACATAATTTGAAACGCAACTACCCCCACAGTGACATCTCGTGACCTCCGTACGTCTGCTCTGTTTATGTCATTTGCATTAACGAAGCTACCATACCCAGGCGTTCGTATTCCCCCGTTTATGAAGTACCAAGCGCCACAAACCAGAGAACATCAACGAAGTTTAAGTGACCTCCGAGAATAGCGACTGACGAGGGTTTTCGATTTATTTCGTTTGGCCTGTCGTAAGAATAATCAAATTGCGCGTTTAATCGAAAAGTGATGCGGATTTCGCACGGAAACAAATATAGCGGGAGTTGCGGCCACCGTTTACCCTCCCCTTATTGCGTTCGTTTGATCAGAATGGAGTTGGCACTCGTCCAGCTAACACCCGCTCGATTATTTCCTGTTTACGAATCGCTGCTCTTTCGATAAGACTAGAAAACATCGGAAGTTTTAAACTCGTACTCGTACATTGTGACCTCAAAATTATACGACGACCCTCTAAATACGCAGCTTGCAAATTTAAACTTCCTAAAGTTATTAACAAATACGACAGAAGATTAGACACTGTTGATTCCTGACTTTTGTCAGTCTAGTGTATTTTGTGGCTGCGAAATTAAAGTTCCTATAAAAGGACCCCCATAATTTTGTTACTGCAGTGTATATTGTGTCTACGAAATTAAAGGTACTACAACAGGATCCTCCCATACAGCGGATTTTCAGTTGAAGATTAAACTCTGTTGTTGTTCCCTAATTTTTGTCAGTGCAGTGTATATTGTGGCTGCGAAATTAAAGGTTCTACAAAAGAACCCCCACAACTTTTGTTACTGCAGTGTATATTGTGTATACAAAATTAAAGGTCTTACAAAAGAACGCTGTTGTTCCCTAACTTTTCTTACTGTAGTGTATATTTTGGCTGCGAAATTAAAAGTTCTACAAAAGGACCCCCCCCCCCATACGGCGGATTTTCAGTTGAAGATTAAAAGCTTTTGTTCCTAAACTTTTACTATTGCAGTGTATTGTGTCTGTGAAATTAAAGGTCCTTCAAAAGGACCCCCAATATGGCGCGTTTTTAGTTTAAGTTCAAAGTGATTTGCACTTTGAGAAAGAAATCAGATTAAAAATTTCCTTAACTTTTGTTACTGTAGTGTATATTGTAGCTGCGAAATTAAAGGTCCTACAAAAGGACACTCCCATATGGTGGATTTTCAGTTGAAGATTAAACTCTGTTGTTCCCTAACTTTTACAACAGCAGTATATATTGTGGCTGCAGAATTAAAGGTCCTGCAAACGTACCCCCCCCCTAATATGGCGGATTTTCAGATGAAATTCAAACGCTGCTGTTCCCTAACTTTTGCTACTGCCGTGTATATTGTAGTTGCATAATCACAGGTCTCACAAAAGGACCTTTGGTTCTGAAAATTCCCCCATACGGTGGATTTTCAGTTGAAGACCAAACGCTGTTGTTCCCTAACTTTTGTTAGTACAGTGTATATTGTGGCTGCAAAATTAAAGGGGGATTTCAAGGATGAGGAAACTATTAATATTCGTTGTTATTGAATAACGGGGTAACCTTCTTTTTGCGCCACAGTACATTTTTCAACAATTAAACCAATGTACGTCACGGTTCTGCACGCCCTGGAAAACCTGCAGTTTGACGTTAGCGTGATCGTTTGGTACTTGTATCGTTTGGAAGGCAACGTCGAAAATGTATTGTTAGAGTTTATTAAGGGGAAGTTAAGCCTTTTTAACGATGAAATATGATCTTAATCTAATCAAAATTACGCAACAATTACATTTGCTCTCGTTTGGTTAGCGATATTAGAATAATGGTACGGAGGTAAATAATGTGACAACAGAGATGGATGTGGGGGCCCACCGCCCAGACGACAATAACAAAATGATGGAAAGACCCCAGCGTAAAGCGCATAATTACCAGCACTTTGCACTTCCCCCGCTCACAAAATTATTACTGAAAATTAAATTGCTTCCGGTTCCATTTCGTGCTTTAAAGATCCAATTCGGGCCAAATCATCGATTTGCACTTTGAGAATGAAGTCAGATTAAAAATTGAGTATTTTATTTTGCAAGTGAAACATTTTTTAAATCTAAACTAGCCGAAGCGCCACCTGTAGTTTCATGATCGAATTATTATCGCTTTTTTCTTTTTTTTTTATATTTTTTAATTGACTTGTATTCAATTAACTGCGTCCTATCCACGGTCAATTACCCTAAACGCAAACAAAGCAGACGCCATTTTTAAGTGATAAAAGCAATTAACGATAAGAAACAGAAAACGAAAAAAAAAAAAAAAACACACGCGAATAAATAATTTCGTTTGGCTTTCCACCATTATTTTGATACTGAAAGCAACAATGTTTATTGCGACTCATTCTATTGGCTTAAACCAATAAACAGACGATTGTGTACTTTTTTTTTTCATTGTTGGAGTTGGGTTGCTAAGTAACCGTTGAAATCTTACATTTCTGTGTAAGACGAAGCCGTTGGTTGCTAAGCAACGTTCCTGTTTGTGTCAATTTCATTTTCACACGTCATAATGAAAAAAAAAAAAAAAAACACAATTTTTTTAATTCTATCGATCTTATTAATTTCCTCTGTTTATATTTCACTTTTAAGAAAAAAAACCGACATTTTTCTTGCGTCTCGAATTCGTTTGGGGTTATTAAACTTCGATGCAGCCATTGGTGTATTTGGGGGAAATAAATAAGCGTGTTCCTCAGTAACAAATCCCCCAGACGCTGGCAGCCAATTAAACAACAGAATTTCCTCATCCTATGGGATAGTTGATGTCCTCCTCAATTTCTTGTTCTTAGAACTTCTGCAATCTTTTGGGATTGAATCAAAAGAAGAGACCGAAAAAGTATGTACGTAGCAGACGACCAAAGACATTGAATTTCATTCTAAGCAGACGACTAAAGAGTTTCATTAATAGCAGACGACAAAGAATAAATTTTATTCGCGCTGAAGCAACAATTGAGTTGACTGTCGATAGCCCGCGCCTGCGTATACCACAAAGTTGTGAACAGTGAAAATACCGCGCATGCGTGTGTTACCACACACACACAATTCACCAAAACAATACAACCTTACTACCGGAAGCTTTTCCTTAGGGAAATACACGGAAGTGTGTGTCTTATGCAGGAATTACGGTAGAGTGTGTGTTCACA
The DNA here is from genome assembly GCF_048544385.1 of Mastigoproctus giganteus. Lineage (NCBI taxonomy): Eukaryota > Metazoa > Arthropoda > Arachnida > Uropygi > Thelyphonidae > Mastigoproctus > Mastigoproctus giganteus. Next base: position 233,037,786 of record NC_143578.1, on the reverse strand, counting down.
GTATTTACTTTAAATTTTTCTATTTGTGGAAGCACTTCGGACTTTTTTGAGACCAGATTTCGAAAGTACACATCAGCGTTCACAGTTGTTTGCTTGTTTCCCATGGCAACCCTTGTAAGTGGTTCTGAACCAAGATTTCTTTCAGCAACTGAGTGAAATTTCAAGACATAGACGGAAAATCATTCCAGACAAACAATTGGTACCAAAAGATCTAATGGATCGTTCCTAAGGTGGACAAGTGTAGTGTTGGAACAGATCACCTGCCGAGTGGTTGAGGTAGAGTGTTTGGTAAAGTTCAAAGCGAATTTTAGATGGTAAAAGTATGGATGATTCGGGGATTATTGGCATTTCTTGTCCATTCCAAAGCTGATTGTGACAGGTTTTTCATCAAAAATTAAAAATTCGCCACTCTTGGACATCGTGTTGAAAATGTTGGATCGGATCACGTGCCAAGTGGTTGAGGAAGAGAGTTTGGTGAAGCGCAAAGAGGTTCTTTGATGGTAAAAGTATAGATGATTTGGTGATTATTTTTGGATTTCTTGTCCATTCCAACGCTGATTGTGACAGGTTTTTCATCAAAAATTAAAAAATAGCCACTTTCGGGCATCGTGTTGAAAACGTTTGAACAGATCACCTGGTAAGTGGCTGAGGCAGAGATTTTGGTAAAGTTCAAAGCGGATCTTTGATGGTAAAAGTATGTTTTATTTAGGGATTATTGGCATTTCTTGTCCATTCCAACGCTGTTTGTGACAGGTTTTTGATCAAAAATTAAAAATTAACCACTCTTAGGCATCGTGTTGAAAATGTTGGACTGAATCAGGTACCAAGTGGTTGAGGAAGAGAGTTTGGTGAAGCGCAAAGAGGTTATTTGATGGTAAAAGTATGGATGATTTAGGGGGTATTGGCATTTCTTGTCAATTCCAAAGCTAATTCTGACAGGTTTTTCATCATAAATTAATAAAAAAAACTCTCCTGTTTTGGGCATCGTGGTGAAAATGTTGGAACAGATCATCTGGTAAGCGGTTGAAGAAGAAAGTTTGGTAAAGTTCAAAGGGGATCTTTGAAGATAAAAGTATGGTTGATTTGGGGTTATTGGAATTTATTGTCCGTTTCAGTGCAAATTCTGACAGTTGTTTCATCAAAAAAATGGCCACTTGAAGGCATCGTGATGAAAATCTTGGAACAGATCATCTGGGAAGTGGCTGAGGCAGAGAGTTTTGTAAAGTTCAAAATGGTTATTTATTGGTAAAAGTATGGTTGGTTTGGGGATAATTGTTCATTCTAACTCTAATTCTGACAGGTTTTTCATCAAAAATTAAAACGGATTTTGGAGACAACGTAAAAGAAATCATTGTTATCGCTGAACGAAGTCGAATACTAAGAATGCGCCTTCAGGCAACTCTGTGGACAAGCGAAGTGAGCCTGAAGAGTCCTCTCGAATTTCAGAGGCGAAAAAGAGCGAAGAACGCACTCATTTTGTGACGTGTTGGCGCTCGGAAATCACTCGAAAACTTCCTGCTGTCAAAGAGACGAGCAGTGTCGTGCAGGTCGATGCGATAAGAAAAATGAACGCTACGGAAGTACGACACATTCCATTAGCGCGTCTCTGAATGACTTTCGACCTGCGAATGTTTTTCCGATGTCCTACTAACCACAATGCTAGCACGTTCGTCTCTTCATTATTTGAGGGCCGGAGGGTCTTTGTTCGCTCGCATCCTCCGCTTTTCACTGATTAATTAGCACCAAAAGATGCCCGAGTTATTGGGTGCGCAGACACTAAAGCAGCAGATGATTAAAACGCGCCATCAGTTTAGTCAAGAATATACCAGAAGGTTCGTGGATGAGAGAAACTGTCCAAATATAAATCGTCTGCTATGAGGCAAAATGAGAACGAACGTTTCCATGACGATAGGCAAAGAAAACATTAGAATATTCTGAGGGTGATGTCCTAGGAATTTCGATCCGCCATTTTGTTTTAGTGGTGGCTATCAAGCCGAAGAAACTATCCATTCAGAATCTTTATTATCGGAAAAATGTAGCAAGGAAGAAATCTTATGTGCCACCATCCAAAAGATTGAATAAAATAAAATTTAAATGAATGCCCCCTGGTGTATATAACGTGAAATGTAAAAATTCTTTGGCGACCAGTTCAATCAACCCTTACAAATGCTTAAACACCCTATTTGCTAAAAAACATAAACTTTCCATAACTTTCTCTCTTGCGCACAAACCAAACCCTGTAAATTTCCTGTTTATTTAACACCCCGGCATTACAATTCCTCATTATGGCACAAACGCCAGACTGTCCTGACTATGTTTAGATGACTCTTAGGTCAAAGGCGTTTCTTAATTGGGTCTTATTGTTTACGCTTCTAGCAACACTTTCTCGCCTGTTCATAAATGACCACCCCTTCCTAAGTTCCATTAATTTTGTAGAGCAGTGTAGTTGAGGTATTGACAAATGTTCCTGTGTCCTCTTGGGCCTCCTTTTTACTGCAGACGAAATATCTCAGACATAGTGCAATTGTGTCTGAGGCATTTCAATTGCAATGCAAAAAGAAAACATTGCTCGGGGGCAACCCCCTATACACCCCCTTTATTTCACCGACCCCATATTGCGATCCCAACATTCTGATTACCAGTATTATCAAGTGTTTGCAGGGGCAATGAAATAAATGCTAATTAGGCATCCGGGGATTTAGCAGGCGTCTTGACAGTCACAGACAGATGTACAAGGATCATTTGGAAACGCGGGCAGAATTCAATAGTTCACCATCAGACTATCCGCATTCGATATGCATACGAATCAACTGCGCCTAGGGTGGAAGTCGAATTTTTTAGCAGACGAAGAAAGGCTTTGCAGACGACAATTTCAATGTACTGCGCAGTTTAAATAGCCAAATTATATTAAATTAAAATTTTTCCGGCAGACGCCAATAAACACGCTGTTCATTGTTTGATGACGTCGATGTCACGCGAAGCTACAGACGCCGTTAATTTCGTACAGATGGTTACCATGGAAACGAAATCTAGATTTATTGGATTTGAAACGTTGTTGGAAGCAAACGAAAGCTTTTGTTAACTTCAATAATTAAACAATAGGTGCAGTTGGAAGTTTAGGGTTTGGTTGACTGAAGGACGAATGAAGTTATTATTTTCCATTGTCCTCTGACGAAGGAATTTTTCCTTTAAGCGAAACTTAATTATCCACTGTGGAGACAAAAGAGAGGGTGTTTAACATCCTTAATAACTGATCGGATTAGTTTCCTTTTGATTTTGTTTGACAAGAACAGCAAACAGACGCGAGATAATCATTGGAAAAAGAAAAATAAGGAAATATTAATTTGAATTTTTTAAAATAAGTTAATTAGATACATTCTACGTATTTAAATCATAATCTGTCGAATAACGTGGTTTTTTATTACTATTTACACTGAGTGGCCACTTTATTAGGTGCACCCGTTTCATGAGCACTCAATAACAGCATCACGTGATCCTACACGCAGTATATCGCAAGTGGACGGACAGGTAGATAATAATCAGTTCGAGAATGGGCAAGGTTTAAGTGATTTTGAACGTGGCAGGATAGTTGGTGAAAACCAATTCCGTTTACCAGAAGGAATCTATTTGGTAGAGACGGTATTAATTTGAACAAGTGCATGACGGTATTCATCTCGATGACTATTGGAAAACATTGGAACCGAGGGGCAAGTAATCTCCTGGAGTTGATGGACATACTCAGTAGTTTTGTATCCTAGAAGCGTGCATCAATAGAATCGAGGGTCTGTGAATGATATTGATTTATGAGAAACCACATGGTCCTAGATTTCAAGAGTAACCATTAATCACAGCATGATGCGTTTTGACTGCGATCCATCTTAGAATCTTATCCTCACTCCCAACGTGTTCTAACTTGTACAGTGACCTCTCAGATTGTTTCCGATGCCCATCCTTTCATGGTTGCAGTGTACCCATCTGTAAATTTGTTCTTCTAAAGAGATAATTTGACACATCACAAGGCCAGAATTGTACAGAACTAGTACCAGATGTTAGGTGTCCCTAATAAAGTGGCTACTCAATGTATTTTCACAATTGTTGAATGCTATTTTCTATCAGGTCTGCGAAGTCCAAAATAATCTAATCTTCTCCTACTTTTATGTCCAAAACTTTTCCTTTAAAAAACATTTCTCCAACGTGACTAACCGAGTGGAAATTGTATTAAAAGGGACGATAGACAGTGGAGTGAAATGTGGCAGGGGACCTTGGAAACGATAATGAACTTTAATAGCCAGGGGTAACTGTAATGGAAAGATAATTGACAATTGTCCAGAGATGTTGATGATGGTGCAACAGACAGTTCTGGACAGTATCAGAATTGGATTATAAAAAGAGTTTTTTTTTTTTTATCTTGCGCCTAATTGACCAGCAGTGTACATGTCTGTTCAATTCCAGCATTCTATGGAATGCTGGAATTGGAAGTGCCTACAAAATGCAAATTGCACAATTTACATTTTGTAGGCACAGTGCGCAAGTGTGAATTCATATTGGTCATCGTGGTTGTTCCAGTGTTTGTTCATAGGTCAATTTGTATGATGTTAAAAAGTTATCGTAATCATGGATTGTCATGGAAGGATGGCAACTTCTACTTTCTTCCCCCTTTCTCCTGAATACATTGCATTCAGTTATACTTCAAGTTTGCATGTATGTATCCAAACCATTTAGAATGTTAATGAGAGCATAATTAAAGTCCACAAAGATCTCCTTGGATTGCAGAAGTGCCAATGTCTCTCCAATTCACAAGGTGACTCTAAAGAGAATTTGGGTAACTATTGAACAATGGGTTTGATTTTTATAGCACGGAATACATGGATTTGTATTTATGGATGCTATTCAGGACCATGTCTATAAGGATGATATCTTCGATCTGAAGGCTCAAAGCCGTTCCCGACTTTGAGCCTTCAGCAGCATCACAGACCATTCCTACATTCACCATTCCTACATAACGGGCGTATGGCTAATTCAAACCCAACTCAGTATATCTACTGTAAACTGGAAGAAGTTTGACGTTACTGGTAAGAGCCTAAGCTGGTTTGGACTGTGGCTAAAAGATAGGAGTCAGGGAGTCATACAAGTCCAATCTTTAGGGTGGATCGGTGTAATTAGTGTATCTCTTAGGGCTTGTTGTTAGGTCCCCCTTCTATTTCTAATTTTTGTAAATGATATTGGCGAAAGTGTCAAAGTTTGCTGATGATTTGAATGAGGGAATGGTGTTTAACAATTTCAGCCAGCCCATGGCACTTAGAAAAAGATTTGGATCGATTGCATGTGTATCAATAATGAAATTCTTAGTTCGCGAAAGAAACTGTGTTAACAAATTCTAGAATTTTGCAACAGAGATCTAATTGTAAATTTGTGCCCATGCGCTAAGTGCTGGACAGGAGTTAAATTACGTGTGGTCTGTTGTTGATTTGCTGGATGAAAATCTTAAGTTTACAGGAGAAAAACCATGCTGTCCTCGTCTGAGACCGACTAACTCGGTCACGTTTTGAAAAAGGCCCATAAAAAATTCCTGGGGGTTATTGACGCGACTCGAACTCAGGTCTTTCCACCCAGTGTGGGAGGATGGTGATTATGCCAATGGTACTACCTGAGAGAGGATTATTGTATGGCTCTCGCCGATAAGATAGTCGTCTACTAGGATGATGGAAGAAGTCCATGAAAGGTAAATGTGTCCAACACAATTAGAGAAGTTCCAGCATCACGATGGATGTTGCCAAACATACCAGGACGTCCCTCTTTTGAACAGCCTATTGGAACTTGGGTATACACGAATATAAAGAAGATTCTGAGGAGATTGGGGGTGGATTACAAAATTAAAAATAATTAAAGGTAAGTTAGATAGTTACTCGAAAGAAAACAGGATAGTTATGAGTTGCCACTGTGTTGTTTGGTCAATGTCTTATTCCTGTGTGATCTGAAGTGGACGACCTCGCCTGACCAACAGTATCTTTTAATGATCCAGAGAACTAAGAAAACGAAGAAGAGATTTGTTTTGTAGTAACAGCAAGCAAGAACGCCGGTAAAATAGGGGGATTGAGAAAGCGAAAACAAAATAAGATGAAGGAACAATAAAGTATTTGATTGCATCTTTTTCTTCTTCAGAGAAACGCAATCACCTCTGGGCTTTATTCTATTACGTTGAAGAGTTTTCTTTTCTGTCTTCCACTGGCTCGCCTGGTGTTGATTGAGAACGTTTTTTTTCTCTAAAAAAACAAGGGCAATTAAACTAGAAAGTTTAGGGTGCTTCAGGCAGAAGTGGGAGGGAAAACCCTCGAAGGATTCTTTATTCAATGGGGAGGAGGATTTAGTCCATCTGCTTCTTTCCTGAAAACTTTCTTTCGCTCACCAGTAATCCACTGAGTGCCTGAGACTTCTGCAGTAGTCAATACCGGCGTGTTCATCCCGATAAATGGAACGCCTCCGGTAGAGAGGGGGCGCAAATTTATCGAGCAGAAACATCCCTTTGCAGAGCAGACGGTGACGTCAAAGCGAGCGTGTAGATTTGTGTGACGTAGACAGGTGTACGCCGTTAGAAGATAGATAATACCATTAGCCTCAGGGCCCAGACACGGTGGAAGGTATTCAAGAGTTTTATTAAGGGAAAAAGAGGAAGATGGGTGTACTTTATCGACAAATCGTCCATCAGAGATCTCAAAACTGCGAAGTGGTCAACTTTATTATCCTATCAAAAGCATTCCACATTCCCTCAGAAAATAGTGAACGGTGCCACAAACAGAAAAGTTTGATAGTCGGTTGCCATGTCAGTAAATTGACATTGAAGCTTTTAATGTCAATAGAACTGAATGCATTGTCCATTGGAAGTTGGGAAACCTCAGCACGAACAGTGTCTGGTTAAGTATTCTTAATTAAGAGTGGTGGTGTAATATTCAACTGTACCTGGTACGGTTGAAGTGACTCTTTGAAAGTCTGTGGAGATTTCAAACAACATAATCTTAATAGATTTTTCTGGAGCACGGTTTTCGTCTCTGGACCATGAGAAGTATATACGTAAGATTTGTCCAGTAAGGGCCGGGATCTCTTAAATAATAAGTGGCACAGTTTATAACTGATTTTAAAATCACAAGAAGAAATGGTGTCTGCCATCCATTTTTGTCCGATTTGCTTTAGACATAAATACACTGTTCGACACAATTAACAGAACACATAGAAAACGTGGTGTTAGTTGTGCAACTTGCATGAAGCTGGACAAATTTAGTATGGGGTGTACCATAGAATAACAATGAAATGAGGAGACATCAAGAAACTTCTGACATAAGAGATATTTGCAGGGGTTGTATAAGAATCACCAAAAAGGTCATGAAGTCGATACAAGATGCTCTAAAATATAGTCATATGACATCAATATGGAGTTTGATCCCTTCTAATGGCTAAATAGGTCTGACAGTGGCCAAGCATGCTCGATATAAGGACGTCTATAAGATTCTGTGGCAACAAATCCCATTCTTCCACCAGCGCAGACCTTAGATCACCAAGTCTGATCGTGCTAACCATGGCAGTCGTTGGATATTTTAGTCTCAAGACATTCCTCCACTAGTTGAGCTCTATGTAGAGTGGCATTGTCCTGAATGAAAAGAAATCTGGGCCAGTCGCACCATTAAAAAGTCGCACACTGGGTTCGAGGATCGGTTCTCGGGACCTCTAAAGTGATAAGGGTCCCTTTCGCTGATGTTGGAGGGATGGTACCGCATCCCTGGTTGTCTCCAGATGAAACAACATCTAGAATCTGTTTGTAGAATGAAACGGGATTCATTGGACAAGAGAACTGTATCCCGTTTGTCAGGGATCCAAGTCATATGTTCATGGCACTAGTTTCTACGAGCTCTGCAGTGGTTTGGGGTTAATGGCATAGAAACCACTGGCTTCCTTGCGTAGAATCCACTTGAATTGAACATTCTTAACTCAGTCCGGTTTGAAAATTTTCAACTATAGCCGCAGCAACCTCAACAGACAGTTGATGACAGGACATCGTAGGGTTCCATCTTGCTGTTACAGTCAGATAGCGGTCTGTTCTGGTTGATGTAGAACTCTGGCGACCTTGACCATCTTGTAATGGTCCTGAAACTTCTTCCATAGTTCCGAGACGACACTATGTGATACATTAAGCCAACGTGTCACCTCCTCTTGCGACTGTCCAGCTTCAAGTCGTCCAACGGCCTACCATCTCAAAGAATCATCTAAACGACTGATCAAGCCAAAAAACTGCAATAAAGTGATGTGGTCGCAACCCGTGTTTCTATAGGCATGAATAATTTGCATAATGATTAGGTGTTGATCTCTGATTAATGTCCAAAAATAGTTCTTAATCGATCTAACAGCAACATCCTTTCTGAGAATCTTTTTCAATTTTTTTCGTAGTGGCCGTATACTTTTGCCAGTATACTGTATATTGGAAAAACGCTCCAGGCTTATTTTACAGTTTTATTTACGTTTGCCCTTCTTCAGCTGTTCTCTTATATTTAGTAACAACAAAGAATTGTTCACCAGTAAATCACTTACATGTACACTTAAGAATAACAAATTATAGTCCCAAAAGTGGCAAATTAACTTCGCCTTATGCACACGCACAACAAAAATAGTTCTATTTATTATACAACGCATGCGCAGAAAACAACAAGTACGTTTTAGTGGTGAATCTTGTGCTACAACTACAGTTTTCTTTTGGTGAGCATTTCAGGGATTGTAAGCGGATGTCCAAGTAAGATTCAAAAGGGTGTTCGATGTATTGATTGAAAACTCCGAAATTGCGTCCGGCCCTTACCAATATTCTGAAACAACGTTGAACGCCGACCATCACCGGAGCGAAACTGGCGATAATAATAAATTTAAGGGTTCTTTTGTTGTCAAAGTGAGTGGCGTGCTGTTGCCATGCCAACTGATGACATATGGAACTCGGTGAAAATATTAAAGCTTGGAGTTTGCGTAAATGCTTTTTTAAGAATAATACTACTCGTTTTTAAATTCTTATCAATTAAGACTCTTTCTGGAATCTTTTGACACCGGAAATGATAACCAAAAAGTTTATTGAGACGCCATTTATGATTAAAATATTCTTCATTTTCAAAAAATGGAAGTCAATTTTTGATAGACAGCTCTATCGAAAATATATTTCCGATCATTTGCGTACCGTGAGTCAGTTGCATGCAGTGAGTCGGTTGCATGTTGATGTTCAGAATTCTGTTTGCAGGCAAAAGCGATGTTTGAGGTAGAGATGTTAGATGTTTTAGGATGTTTCCATGGTAACCAGGAAATTTTAATGACTTCATCTAGGACCGATGTGTACGTATCAGTACAGTAGTCAAATACTCGGTGTGAGGCGGGAGCAGTGGCTGTAGTTTTCGTGCTGTGAACAACGTGGATATGATCAAATGTTCGCAGCATGATGCAACATGGACATGGCGAGCTAACTGTCCATATCGGAATGTATATTTTATGTTCTTTGTTTTAGTGTGAAGGAAACTAAGGCTACGAGACATATTGTGTCGACTGTGTGTATTCTATCTGCTTGACTCTTGTAAGGTGTCAGTTGTCACATGACATTATATAAGAGTCACAAAGTTCGCGTACAAAATTTTCTCACTTTACACTTCGTTGATAAGTGAGACTAGAGTGTGATTCTGTTTGTAAATTATTGCCGGCGAGCTAACTTAGATATTGTAATCAAGAGAAAAACAACCGGCGGTTCATAATTTTAATAAAATAAAATATTTCAATAGCGTGATTAATGAAGCGATCAACAAAGTAGCTTTCAATGAAACGTAGAAATTCTTAGTAGTTTCTTAGATTATTTACTATAAAACAAGTAACGTGTACTGGTTGAGGGTTGAGAAGTGGGAAGAATCTTGTACTTCCATTTATGTACAGGAAAAACTCGAAATTTTATGGAAAAAATCACAGTCGATATTAATGAAATCTAAGATGGCTCGACAAATCTTTTTAAAATCCCCAAGTGTAAAGTTTCATCAAAATCCACCTATTTGGAGTTGAGTCCTTTCAGGTGGACGGACTGACAGACATGTGAAAGTTAACAGATACTTAGCACTTGCGAACCTGCTTAAAATAGTAATCTAAATAAAATATTCTTAAAATAAGAATATTTTATTTTACATCTGTTGGATCACTCAAAATTGTTTTCTTGCTTCCCAACCTTCAACCCGAAATAGAAAGGTTAGAATACTGTAGGCGTCAAAAAATAAAAACAGTCGGAGAAAGAGGCGAAGTATTTCGTAAAGGGGAGGCTAAAGCAGCGTTCCCAGAATTTATTCATCTTTAATCATGATCTAGCAGTAGAAAGAATCCGCATTATTTTGATCATAAGGGCAAAAAGCCCCTTCACCCCCTGGTTGGGACCGGCTCTTGTAGTTGACTTCAAGTTTCATAAAGGTGCATTGTTTGCAAAAGAATGAAATAGAATTCAAAAAGTTCATCAGTTATTTATACTTAATTTTAATACATCTATCTCAGAAATAACAAAATGGTGTATAATTAAAGTTACATTTTATAACTGTATATTAAGTAAATTAATTAATCAGTTCAATAATATAAATTAACATTTAATTATAATAGTTGTTTTAGAATAATTATCTAGATATTCTCTTTTGTTATGGAGATTTATCTAAGGAAACGTTTTAACACATTTATTACCAGAATTGTAACATTAACTAAGCTTTATCCAGAAATCGAATATAATCATTGCTCCATTCATCCAGAAAGGTTGTTGTGCATTTGTGATATTTAATATTTAGGTCATTAGTGACGTATAATGAATCATGAATGCGTTTTCGAATTTCCTTAATGACAATTAAGTGAACTACGTCAATGTCATTTAGAAACGCATGCAGCTTGGCGATTGGTGGAAACCCTGATTCATATTTGCATTTGATAGGAATTGGCACAATAGTTCCATACTTGGAACTGTGATTCACAGTTCCAAGTATGGAACTGTGAATTTTTCTGTAAATGTCACAGGGCCATCATACGTAGAAATCTTTAACTAGAATTATCTCCGTTTAACTTCTGTCGGTGCCCCCATACTTTTGATGACGCAGTGTAGGTACTGGATATTTTATGGTTTATATAAGGAGCAGTTTTCTGCTTTTCTAGCGTACACGCCACTTAATCAATCTTTTATCAAAATTGAGTAGCCATACTGGTGTTGAAGTGTTATCCTTAATAACATCGTTCGTGATATTTATCCTGTGGGGATTTCCGGAAAGAAACAACCCGCCGTGCAAATATTGCTTCCTTCCGTCATCTCTCCATCGCTATAAACGCCGTAAATAAGTCACCCTACGGTGACCTTTATGATTAAAGAAGTGTTTGCAATTTTAAGATTTTATATCTTTGCCAAAGACGTTCTGTCTCATATAGAATTCATAGAAAGATCATTATTGAATAGAGCTTGAGATTTGTAAGGATTTCTACAAAAAAGAAATTCCCATGGTTTGGTGGAATACTACAAACCTCTGTGATGACTGTTGTTTTTGCTTAGTTAATGCAAAGGGATACAATGCATAGAGCAAGAAGGGCAGTGTGTACCATAGAGATAACCAGCCGATTCCATGCCCTCCACTTATATTGGAGAATGTAGCAGCATGAAAGTGAAGCTTCTGAAAATGAAAATGAAGCCTACATGCGCCTGGAGACATTGCGTCCAGCCCTCAACTGTTTTCACAGCATAAACTCAATGATCTGGAAAGAGATTTACCAAAAGTATCTGCAAAATTCCTTGATTCTAAGCTTAAGACAAAAAATCTCCTAGCACGTTTTTCTTAGGATACAGACAGACGCAGAGAACGAGAACTAAGATACAATCCTACACAGTGGAGACTTTTTACTGACTCATCAAATAGGAGTCTCAAAGGTGTGTTGTTGCACAATAGAAATAAATATGGGTCAATTCTAATAGCTCACTCTCTGCATTTGAAAGAAATATATCAGAACTTTTGCCAAATATTAAGTATGGAGAACATGGTTGAATATTAAGAACATGGAAGAATATTAAGGATGAAGAACATGGTCTGTGCTGACTTCAAAGTGATAGGAATGTTACTTGGGCAGCAAAACTTATTTATTTATTGCATATTATTTATTTATTTATTGCATTATTTATTGCACAAATGATTAACATTATTTATGCAATAAATAATGTTAGTTATTTATTGCATAAATTATTTTTTATCAAGAATTAGGATTTTTTTCCATAAATCTGTTATTTGTAAGTGCAGTTACAACCTTTGACTTTAGGATTCTGATATTTCTTGCTGAAATGTCTACTGCGCAGCTGGTTCTGCACATGCGATGCTACTGACATCTGTGATAATTTTCCTTCATTATTTCCGGTTATCTATATATATTCTGTTTTTAAAAGTATATGGAAAAGTTATGGGTTTTATGATATAAAAATTATTTAAAACATTAAATGATTTAAACATTATTTAAAATTATGTTTAATTTATATGTATTTTTTTAAATTATTTTTTAAATTATGTATAGAAAGTTATGCACTTTTTAAAATTATTTCGAAATTATGTATTTTTTTATTATATTAAATTAAATTAAAAGAAGAAATGTGGGGTGTTGTTGGGGTATGGTTTTAGGAGCATCAGAGAGTGTGGCCATATTGCTCTCTGTCTGTAAATTGCGTGTATTCTATGGTCGATTTTCTGTTTGTTGGAAGAAAAACCCTAATGTCCGGGAGAAAAAGCCATGTTACCCTCGTCTGAGACCGACTAACTCAGCCACGTTGTGAAAAAGGCCCATAAAAATTCCTCCCGTCATAGTCAGGACTCGAACTCAGGTCTTTTCCACCCGGTGTGGGGAGGACGGCGATCCTACCAACTGAGCTACCCATGAGGACCAAGAAATGTGGAGGAAGGTTGGTACTCCAAGAAGGAGATCTCAGGAATTTAAAACGAATTATGTCAGAATAGAAGGACCAATGTGAAGAAATGATTTTTAAATTTAGGTAAAGAAAGACCCATTTCCAAGTGAACTATGGAGTTGGAGTTGAAGAACCGAATCTTGCATTTGGTAGTCATGTGCGTATACGAAGCCTCTTTCTGTAAAAGAAAAATCGAAAGATTCGATTGGAGCAAACGCCAAGACTGGACTCTGGAGCCGTCTAAAAAATCATGTGGTGTGAGGAGTCTCGATTTACACGTCTGTTGGTATGGACTGGGTCCGCTTGTACCATTAGAAGATCGTTTTACTTCCAATGAATGTCTTTTTCTAGAATTGGACCTATTTCTTCAGGGTCCAATTATTTTTCTAGAATTTTACCCGGAAGTGTTTCATTTTTACCAAGGTCACGATGGATTCTTGTCGCGCAAAAATTGTATTTGAATGGTTCGAGGGACATTAGGGGCCTGCCTAATTCTTCAGATCTGGATCCAGTTGAGGATGCGATATGTTGGAAAGGACATTTCGGCTTCGCAGTTCTCTACCGACTACAATACAGTAGCTGAGAAATATCCTGATGGAAGAATGGTCAAATCTGAAGCTGGATTCCTTCCGATTTTAGTGGAATCTGTGCCAATACGTGGACATGTTGCAGTTCGGACAAAAGGTGGCGCTACTAGATGTGAATAATGGTTTTTCTGATGTTTCGAAATAAATCGAACCAGGTTCATTTGTATGGGCTTGTGTCTGCACAATCTAAACAATCAAAGTTGGTGTTTCGTCTCCGACGGATGTATGCTAATGGGGTTGTCCCCCCCTGTTTCCCCTCAAAGTCAATGAGAACAAAGCGAGTATAAATGACATCTGATCCGTTGTCATCCATTATACATGGCAATCTGCTTCATGCGGGTGACTGGAATTTATTGAATCAGCAGAAAAGGTGCTTATCAGGTGCTCAACAGAATACTTCTGTTGTCAGAAGGAAAATGTTTTTATTTATTTATTTATTTATTAAAATGCGGGGAAATATTTCCATCCCGAGCGCTGTGAATGAAGTAACCAACTGCAAATTTCGTTCCGGAGGGATTTTCGTGTCGATGGATTTTG